>NW_019727096.1:446959-449640 GCF_002891405.2 Cryptotermes secundus
AACTTCCACCTACCCTCATCAACTTTATCAGTATATCAAAAAGGAGTCTACTTTACTGGCATAAAAGTGTTCAACAATCTGCCACAAAGTATTAAAAACTTGGGCAATGATACTAAAAAGTTTAAATCAGAGTTAAAGAATTATCTACATGCTCATTCCTTCTACTCTTTAGATGAATACTTCAATGTAAGTTATATTAATTTTTAAGCTAAAATTGCCTGTACTTATGTATGTAACCTTTTGACTTGTTCTGTATCCAAAGGTACTAACCTACTTAGGATTTATAGAATGTAAATAAATTCAATTCAATTCAATAACGAACAGCATTGATGGTTTGCCCAGGCTCAAGGAATTCGGCCAGAATAAACTCCTTTGCATCCTACAAGACTGTGCCATCGCCTTGGCAGCTGATGGCACTGTCTTTGCCTTCTTTTTTGAAGGAGAATGCAAATAGTGCCATTCCATAGTCTGCCGTTTCGTTTCAGGCTCGAAATGGTGAAACCAGCTTTCGTCACCTGTCACAATACAGAGCAAAAAATCATCGCATTCGTGTCGATATCTCTGCAGCAGTTCTGAAGTTATGGCTTTTCGCTGACCTTTGTGGTTTTCGGTCAATAACCGCGGGACCCAACGAGCATAAATTTTCCTATAGCCCAAGCTTTCAATCATCTCCTGTACTGCACTGTGCCCTATTTCAAGTTTTTGGGCTATTGTGTCCACAGTCACACGCCTGTCATCTTCAGTGATCTCATCCACTCTTTCCTTGTTGCGTTCAGTTGACGCTGTTCGAGGACGACCGCGCCGAGGCTCATCTTCGATGCTGGTGTTCCCATTTTTAAAATGTTTCACCCATCTTCGAACACTGCTCGCACCGATGTACACATTTCCATAAGCACGCTGAAGTCTCTGGTGAATTTCTACAGCAGGGATTTCCTCTTTCACAAGAAATTCAATGAGCGCACGCTGGCGAAACGACATATCGTTGTCGGTCATTTTGTTAGGAGTGATACTGGTCACGTGATGTAAGCTATTGACGTCACAAGTAACTCAAGGTTAAGACAACAGCTGGTTCCACCTACCACCGTACTCTCTTTCGTCTTCTGGTCCCAGGTTGCGTGCAAAAAAAAAGTTGCTCATGACTTTCGGTACGACCTACGTACATACGTTCGTCAATTTCTGTCACTTACGTCACAAGCTGAAGTGTGAGACTACAACTTGCAAATATTTTTGTAATACATACGAAAGGAGCGTCAGATTTTGAACACTTCGTTAAACATGTAATAATCAAAAGTTGTAAGAGAAACTCTGTATTTTACAGAAAACTTTACAGAATTTATAAATCCACGTAAAAATTAGTTATTTAAATCACCCACGTTAAATTAAATTTAGGAACCCTTTACTTATGATTAGGCAGTAGGGTAAACCAGCCATTCCTCTGCCGATAATTACAGGGAATGCAGTGAAGGGGACAGGGATGCTGGATAATTCCCATGCACCCCTACCAACCACTGAAAAAATACTGAAAATTTTGGGGCGGAAGGGCTGTGGGAAGTGGTATAATTTATATTAATGGATGCATTTATTCTTGACAATTATTTGGTGCCGTTAGTTTCAAGCTTAACAACATACGGATCCACGGGCAGGATAAAGGTGGGGGGGGGCGATTATGTCCGAAATGTTGCTGACCAAACAGCTAACCATATTCCGCATGATGTTCGCGGTATACAGAAGGTCACAATTTTTCATTGGTACAAACTCATGTACGATGCAGGACACTTTGTTTAACGGCATGTAATTCTTTCCACCTGTCAGGCATTATTTAACAGAGGAAATTATAAATCTAAAATTATCCCTGTGCTTAATGAAGCACCACACCATGAAGATGTATAAGGATGTGGAGGTATATGTCCATGCATTCACATCCTCGGCAATAGACAGAGGTGAATGGTTAGCTTCACGCCCCGGATGTTTCATCCTCAGGGAAAACTTCCCAGTTACTTTTTTGATAGGAGACTGTGTGGACTGCAAAGCAAGCCTGGGCGCTGCGGAAAACAGAAAAATATCTTACACCGATACACAATCGAATCTTCGTTCCTCGGTCCTCTGGTGTGTATCCTAGTCGCTATATCAACTGAGCTATCCCGGCTTCGAGATGAGAAATTTATTACAAGGATAATATACTGCAGCATCCTGTTGCACTGTGTACTCTCCTTCTCTTTCTGCAACTTCGTAGATATAGAAACATTCGCACTTCAACGTCTCCGTCCATTCTCTTTATAACAGACTGCATGTTTCGGCCTAACTGGCCATCATATGTATAAGATGCTGGATTAAAGGAACCTACTGCTCTGTTATTACGCTGTTCTGCTTTTCATTTTGATGTAAAATATTTCTACAAAATTTATGTTATTTTAGATTATAATGCCGTTGTTACGAAGTGTCTGCTGTATGATTTTGTTGATAAGTTGGTTTATCCTTCGGGCTGTGCGTAGCATTAACGCATTTTCAAAAGAAAAATTGTTTTTATTTTGATAAGAGGACATCATCATGTTTTTACAGCTTGTGGATCGTAAAGAAAACAAATAGTAGAGCCATTTACATGAACAAAAATCACAGTCTTAGTTATTAATATTTCTACCTCCTATTTTCATTGTTTTTAGGTAATAAACTCATTACGGCTT
>NW_019727096.1:449768-480938 GCF_002891405.2 Cryptotermes secundus
CCAGCATTTTATGGAACCCGAAGGTTCATTACCGTCTTCACAAGGGCCCCCCAATGGTCCCTATCCTGAACCAGATCAATCCAATCCATACCATCCCATCCTATCTCTCTAAGATCCATTTTAATATTGTTCACCCGTCTACGCCTTAGTCTTCCCAGTGGCCTCTTTTCTTCTGGCTTTTCTGCCAATATCCTATATGCATTCCTCGTCTCCCCCCTTTGTGCTACATGCCCTGCCAACCTAATACTCCTTGATTTGATCATTCTAATTTTACTTGGAGAAGAGTACAAGTTATGAAGCTCCTCATTATGCAGTTTTCTCCAACCTCGTAACACTTCATCTCTCTTCGGCCCAAATATTCTCAATACCCTGTTCTCAAACACCCTCTACCAAGTATTTCCCTTAATGTCAAAGACAAAGTTTCACACCCATACAGAACCACAGGCAAAATTATAGTTTTTGGAGAGCAGACGAGAGGACAAAGGGTTCTGGACAAAATGATGAGTGCAATCTCAATAAAAATAAAGAAAACCCTTTTCATACTTTTATGAACAACTATTCATGGGTGAAACATTACATCCCTGTTTACTCCATTTCTCAAAATATAGAGACAGAAACGGCGACAATATTTTATCGCTAAAACAGGCCATGCAGGCCCATAGGGTTGTGAGACATCGAGGTTCCCATATTTTCTAGAAAACTGGCTCATGGATGGCGGTAAGGTTGTCAGCCTAACGCGCCGGCCGCCCTTTACCCTCAGGAAGATTCCTGGTACTCATTTCTGTCAGAGGCTGAGCCGACCCCAGGGCCATAGTGCGGCTGGAAGGATTAGGTCAATTACAAAATCCAGTTAGTTCACTGGGTATCGAACCCGTTGTCTTCCGGCTTGTAGCATAGCGCCTCAACCAATTACACTACCACGTGTTTCGGTTTCGACAGATCTGTATGAATACTAAAGCATATTTTTCGTTCAGAGATTCCCTCTCTTTAAACTAAGGTAACATGGCATTTGGATGTACGAAAGGAAAAAGCAAAGAGAAATAAAGGAGAGGAGAGACTAAAAGGTAGGAGAAGTTCTGTAAAAGTGCGGAGTCAGGGATAAGTGCAATGTGAAGGCGATGGATAGCGTACTTCAGTGGCTGTGACGCAGAGAGATGGCATGATGCCGGCAACAGTGACGTCACATATGTAGCGTGTAAGGCTATAGCGCGTCAGCTCACCTGCCGTTTCCTGGGAGATGGCGTTTGTTTAGCTAGCTGCACGCTAGCGTAAACATTTTCTTCTCCCAGTACAAAACTTTGAAACGTTTTCTCCTTAGTCTTCCAATAACTAACTCCACGGACATGAGTCCACCTTGAGAAGTAGCCAGTTGGACAGTTACTCAAGAATTTCCCAACATTTTATGGAACGCGAACGTTCATTACCGATCACGGTGGCCGCTCTGTCTAAGGCATGAACTGTCTTCGCTCGCTTGAACCCTGGGGTCGTGGGTTCGAATACCGCTCAAAGGCATGGATGTTTGTTTGTGCGTTTATTCTGTGTTTGTGTTATCCTGTTTGTAGGTAGCGGCCTTGCGACGGGCTGATCCCCCGTGCAAGGAGTCCTACCGTCTGTGTAAAAGAGATTACGAAACTGAAGAAGAGGCATTGGCCCAACAAAGCGTTGTAGAGCCGTTGATGAATGAATTAATGAAAGAATGAATGAATGAATTAATTAATTAATTAATGAACTAAGACTTATTATCGTGTTCACAAGATCCCTCCACTGGTCCCTAACCTGAGCCAGATAAATCCAGTCCCTACCACCCCACATCCTATTTCTCTAAGACATATTTTCATATTATCCTCCTGCTCTGCCTCTAGGTATTCCTAGTGGTCTCTTTCTTCCTGGCACTCCCACAAAAATTTCTGTATGTGCGCCTATTCACCCTCAAGCCTGTTGCACGTTGTGCCCATTTCACCCTCATGGACTTGATGAATATATATGGAGAAAAGTACAAGTTATGAAGGCTCTCTCAAACCTCCTAAAACTTCATCTTTCTCCGATCAAAATAATTATATTTTAACTTATAAAGAACATATTAACCATTACATTCTATTTATATATAAAAAGAAGACTTCCTGCCCTCAAGTGTAAGTATTTTAATAAGTAGTCTAGGGGTAACGTTCCCACATCATGACTCAAGGTACGCGGGCCGGCGGAGGTCGTGGAATTTTTAAGGGCGGAGAAATTCAGGGAACAAGTCCTCCGGGAGGGACTTTAAGCCGTGGGTCCCGTGTCGTAGATTTACGGCACGTAAAAGATCCTCATGTCTCTAGGAGACCTCTGAGCAAAATTAGGCAACAATTTCCCGCCCAAGTAGTTTCCAATGCCTCTGGTAGATGGGGGAAATATCAGGTACCGACGGCCGACCTCGTTGGCTGAACGGGGCTGATAGCACGCACCAGTACCGGTAGGGTATGGCGACAGTAGAAATTAAAGGGGGACGCACAATGGACCAATAACTGGTCTAAGTGCATGGGGAAACCCACCCCATCTAATAATAATAATAATAATAATAATAATAATAATAATAAAATAATTTTAATAAGTAAATAAACAGTATGTATCCCACCTTACATCCTTCTATTGTGAAACTACCTCTGTCTGTCTAAATTGTTTTGCGTAATCGGTTTCAATTACATAGTTTTAATAACCTCGCCTACAATTTCTCCCTTTAGTGATAATAGAATAAATTTTGTAAAGTGTTTCTTTCATAAAGTTGATTTGCCTCCTGATGATAGGCACTAGTGGTCGAAACATATAAAACAAGAAAACATTTTAATTAACTGTGGACGGAATTATACTTTTATTCACGTACGGTAACAAAAACATTAAAAAGTAAAAGTAAGTAAAACTATCCCTGTAACAGACCGTGAAGGCCCATACGGTTGTGAGACGTTGGGGGCCCCACATTATCTAAACAATCAGCTCAAAGATGGCGGTAAAGTTGTCAGCCTTACGCGCCGGCCGCACTTTACTCCCCAGGAAAATTATTTAATTCATTCCTGGTACTCATTTCTGTTAGAGGCTGAGTAAACGCCAGGGCCTAGTGCGGCTGGAAGGATTGGGTCAACTGAAAAAATCCAGTGACCTCATCGGGACTTTAACCCGCGACCTTCCGGCTTGTAGCATAGCCCCTTAACCACTACCCTACCGCGTTCCATGATGAGCGGGAAAGATGTAGACTATCTGAGTGACTGACAGCTCCTCAAGAAGGATCCCGCATGCAGCTAGCTAATTACGTGCACTTCCCACTTCATTTCGTGAGGTGAACTGAGCGATACACTGGCATCTTGACGGATAGCGTCCAGACGGGTTCTGGGGTCCAATCAGCCTCCTATCCAATGTGTACTGGGTGCCCTTTCCCCGGGGGTAAAGCCACAGGGGCGTGAAGCTGACCACTCACCTCTATCTTACTACGAAATCAAGAATGATAGAGCTATAGCTCTACTGCTCCATACGTCTTCATGGTGTGGTGTGTAATTAATAAAGCACAATGAGACTTTACCATTTCGCCTTCACTGCTATCTACAACATGTACTTAGGTTTTCAGAGTAAAGTCACCCTATTTTGGCAACTGAACTGGCAGCTTAAGATCGATAGCAGTTTCCAGAAAAGTCAGAAATTAGGAGGAAGAGACTTATTTAATATAGATTTACAGAGTGAGTTAACATTTATAGACCCTTTGAGATTAAATTTCTTATAAACTCTTCACTTTGTTCTATGTAAATTTTGATTCGGTTATTAAAAAGATATATTACTAATATGTTGCGTTGTATACAAAGAAAACAATGAATATTTCCTTGGATACGTGATGTTTATCACCCCGCGATAAGTTTCCAAGAATATATCTCACTGGAAAAGGTGTTTACCGAGCCGTTGCTTAGTAGCGGATAGTTCGTAGACGGTGATTGACGACTAGCGTGTCGGAGGTAAGTTTTCGCTAACAGTAAGCGAACCAATGCGAGTTGGAGCTGTCGTGGTCCGCGCTGATTCGCTAGCGCTTGATTCAGTGTAGGTGGCTCCGCAGGTTCTTCGTAAGTCACTTTGAAACTGGCCTTAGAGACATTAATAATCAATAGAATCAATAAATTATTCTTGATAGTACGAACAGCTAAAACTGTAGACAATAGGAACGATAGGAACTGCTTCAGTGGCCGTGTGCAGAATTGTCCTCGTGTTCGTGATAAAAGATTGACTGACACGCAGTTCTTACGTGTTGTTTCTTCACTTTCGTTTGTTTTCATTTTGATGTGATGGAGACAAAACACGGTCTGTGTCCCCTTGGGCCTAGCTCTTCAGCTTTCGAGCGAATGGACGCTAACTAGCTGTATATGTATTCTGTTCAACAATGTTTTACATTCGCAAACCAAACTGACACACTTGGAATTGTATGAAACGTGAAGGTGATATAATGCTCTCACACTTTAGACACAAAATAACGGGAAAATATGTTAATAAATATTTCTATTGTCAAAACCTTCAGTCAGATTACATGCAAGCATTTATGTGCGTGAACCACAACAGATGTGGCATCCTTTCATTGTTTGGAATAAGAAAAGTTTATTTAAATGGTTCCATTTCTCCTGTTTGAGGTGTCTCATCATCGCGTTTAAGATCTTACTGGCCTGTACACACCACTGCGAGTTTTCAGTCCGCTATTTAGAGTCTATGCTTTTGAAATTGTACACATTGTTAGTTTAGACAAGTGTAAAATTTGATAAATGTCAGATTCAAATTCAGTAAAATTTGGTTGATCATATTTTATTCTCTTTCAGTTCCATAATATACGTCTAATTTTAAGAAAACTAAACAGTTTCTACAATTACTACATGTTTCGACCAAATTTTTTAGCCATCATCAGGTAGTCACTCTCAAATCCCTCTGTATTCTACTTCCATTGGCCGATGTTTACAATTGGAGGAAGTTCATATTGTTGTTTACAATGCAGGTTTTTAGTTTGTAGACCTAAACAGATACTCTTAATTATATAAATCTTTGTCTTAGTATTCCGAAATGGTATGCATTATTCTCAATACAAAAGTATTTTAATTTTGAAAAATTTGCCTTACAATCCGAAAATTCGCCTCAAATTTTGTTTTCGATAATTAAGTTAAAATAGAGAGGATAATTGATTGGTTCATTTTAAGGGTGACAGATCTCTAGTAAGCCACTAGAGAACGCGGATATCAGAGTAACAAAGAATAAAATCAAATATAAATTGAGAATTGCATTTGTTCCTGAACACAATGACACTGTGGCATATACCGATAACTATACTAACCGACAATATCGGAAGTAGATATTTTGCTACTAACAATGGGACTGGTGATTGCTGGATCCCAGGGTCGGCCTGGATACGGCGGCCAAGAGATTCTTTTAACACGGTCATTAACTGAGTGACTATTAAATTTCTGCTGGTCCTCGCCAGCACAGTGATTCTTGGTTCCGAGTCCCACAGGAATCATTCACTTATTCATAAATTGCTCTACAGCCCTTTGTTCGGCCCTGGCCTCTCCATCAGCTTCGTAATCTTATACACAGGCGGTAGGACTCGAACGGAGTATCAGTCCGTCGCGAGACCGCTATCTAAACACAAAACATCACAAAGACAAAATAAACGCAGACAGACATCCATGGAATTCGAACCCACGACCCCAGCGTTCGTAAGGGGGCAGACATTTCATGCCATAGACCGCGCGGCCACTGTGATCGGCCACGGGATTCATTGCCGTACTTTGTTCCCTCAGGACTCTGAGAGCCTTAAGGCCGCACTCTATGGCCGTTTAACCTGTAGCTAAGGAAACTTATTGACTGAATCATCGAGACTGTCACTTCAATTAACATACGTTAAATATAAACCATCTTAAAACATTTTTTCTTGGATGCCCTTAATTAAGGGTTGGTGCCCAAGACATGTTTATGAGTATGGCTGGGATTATGAAGAAACCAGACAAGGTCAGTAGACCTCTGAACCGATACCATGCTACGGTGTGTTGTGTACACGGCTGCAAGTGCTTCATCACGGACACAAGGCTCGTGCTAAGTAGCTTGCTGATGGCCATAATAAGTTAATGAAGGGAGACTGATCTGCATTTGTATTACAGCAAGCAGACACGGCCTTATTCTTCCAGTAAGGTCGCTTTCAGCTACGTTGCTCAGGTCGTTATTCATTCATTAATATGCATTGTACACGGGCCTGCGTGAACTTCCAGATAGGCTCATAGCACTACTTGAAATAAAGTAAAGTATAAAATCATTGCTAGTCCTTAAATATAAATCTTATAGGCACACACTCTTCGAGAAGAACCTTCAGATATTAATGTGGAGTTTATTAGTAGACTTAGCGATATACACGACTTCAAGAAAAAGTTACTAATCAGGTTTGCCTAAAAATGTTCCTTCACGTAAGTTTTAAACTAGAAAAACTATATCATCATAACTAAATTACAGCAAAAGAATATACTTTTCGTGTGAAAACACTGCTGCTGCTACTACCCCTCCTACTACTACTACTACTACTACTGCTGCTACTACTACTACTACTACTACTACTACTACTACTAATAATAATAATAATAATAATAAAAAAAATAAAAATAATTAAATTCAATTCTTACTTCTTTACGTGCAAACTTAAGAAACCAGAGGAGAATTACAAAGTTAGCACAAGTAATAAGAAATAACAAAACACAAACAAATGCAAAACGAGGCAGTTTATATAATAATAATAATCATAATAATAGCATAAATTAACGGAAATATGAAAGGGAATAAAAAGGTATAAATATTGATTCTCAAATTTTAAACGAAATTCTGTTAAAATAATCGGTTTGTTTAGTAAGCTTCTATTTATTAAAGTGAGGTTATAAATAGAGCCCTAAACTGGCTTATGGAACTCTCATTCAAGGATTTGCCTTTCCATCTCTTTCTAGTACGACCCCTTTTTCCTTTTCGGACCGACTAAACACTTTTAACTCCTAATCTGGCCCTTCACCTATAAAGTTTAATGATGAATAATGAATTGGAAATGATTTTGAAGGAAGTGCTCGTCGCCTAATAGAGACACTAACCTACAATTTGCTACGAGGAACTGAAGAAAACAACGAAGAATCATTGTTAGAATAGCCGGTGTCCTGTCCGATATTCGAAAAGAAGAGTTTCGAAATAAAAGCGAAGATCGGTAGCGCTACATTAACCTGCTTGGCTACCTGATGTAACGCTGTGTTTTTCTTACTGCAAATGTATAAATGAAGCCTGCAGTGAACCGTTCTACAAAGATCAGATAAGGAGAAAGTGAGGCACGGCACGGCACTGCACTGCACTGCACTGCATCCTACAGTACTTTCCGATGCCAGCAGATATGCCCGTAAAATGCTTTCTTTACTAAACACAAGGCGGTCGTAATATTTATTTATGAATATAGAAATTATGAATGTAATGGTTTCAAGAATCTGAAGGCCAGCATGGCTTGAAAATTATGATTCGTTTTATAAATAATGGGTACAAGTATATACTAACGGAAACGTTATTTATCGTTGGCACGGGTCGTTAAGAAATATTGAAACAGCTCGTTACTCTATAACAAATGGAAGAATGAATTAAATTAAAAAGGTAAAGCTATCCCTGTAACAGGCCATGGAGGACCATAGGTTTGTGAGAGAGTCGAGGTTCCCACATTATCTAGACAACCGACTCACAGGTGGCGGTGAAGTTGTCATCCTTACACGCCGACCGCTCTTTACCCCCCAGGAAGATTTTTGGCACTCATTTATGTTAGAGGCTGAGTCGACCCCAGGGTCAAAGTGCTGCTGGAAAAGTTAGGTCCATTGAAAAATCCAATGACCTCATCGGGAATCGAACGCGTGACCTTCCGTTTGTAGCGTAGTGCCTCGACCAACTACGCTACGGCGTGCCCCTTCAATTAACTTAATCGTTAACTAAATACAGGCAACGAGTTTGACTGCTAACGATAAGTGTGTATTACATTCAGGAGAAATGTAGCCTGACCATATTAATCGGATATTCTGGCCAGAGTTGTCTATGTTTAAAGTTATGACAAAATCAAACATAAAAACGCATACAAAATACTAATAGCATTACGTCTCTCCAATATAGAAAGTCGTAGAAATAAGCCTTAAATTATAATCAGTCATGAAATCCAGTGATAGCAAAATGTTGAAATTAGAAAAGGACATTAATAACACGCAATATTAAAGTCCGTCTAAAATATCTTTAGAAGCATCTCATCAGCAGATAGTGACATATATTGTTAATTCGTCATTAGAAAGTCAAATGATTCTATTTTCAACATATTCTGACTTGTTACCCATTGCTAGGCAACGACTCGGTAAACACATTCCAGCGGAAGCAAAAGCGCGTAACAATAGGACGTCCATTGCTAGGAAACAGATCAGTAAACACACCTCCTTAACAAAACAGTCTGTGTTTTCTGCGTGGTCCGTTCAAAGTGGTTATAAAGAAAGCATAAAGTGATGAGTTGAGTTGAGTTTTGAGAAACCAGCTTGCCAGGATATAAGCTTTGGAGCAGAGGAATTGAACTGAGTTGAGTCTTCAGAATTGGCGCTTGCAGAATAATGGCAAGAAAGACTGTGAAAAGAAGACTTTATGTGTGATTTGAAGTGACAGTGAAACTGTTATAAATCTGTTGCCAAGATACGACTAGTGAAGACTGAGAACCCTAGTGCGTGTGTAACAGTGAATTGTAAAGCGTGTAGCTCAGCGATAGCGCTGTATTGCCTGTAGTCCCGAGTTTTGTGAATGAGTGTAAATAAATCGAATCAGCAAATCCAAAACCCGTCTTATAAGTCATGCGCAAAACCCCTACACGTGATAATAGTGTGACGTATTGTGCTATGGAGGACATCCCCTCCCCCGCCAGCAGTGACGTAACAACATCGGGCGCTGTCGCTACTACTGTAACGGGCCAGTCTACACTCCGTCCCCCTCCCCCGCGGTTCCTATGCAGCAGTAAACAGCTCTCGACAGCGTTGCCCAGCAACAAGGAAGCGAGGCGTTTTCCCGTCGTCTGGCCGAGGGTTTATAAGAGAACCACGCTGCATAAGGAGTCAGTTAAATGCAGCAGTCGAAATATAGCATGGTTAGATTTGATGTGATAATTTGTGATACTGCCGAGGGCAGTAATTGTGAGATTGTAAACTGTGTGATTGTAAGAGCGAATGTGCAATAAATTCGCTATATCAAATATGGCGTGAAGTTACTTGTCGTGTGACATATACCCAACACGTAACAATACGATGGGAACCAAACGAGCATAGAAGAATTTTCTTCTGTAATGTTGCCCACTCAATGTATGACGCCCGCTCAGAAATGCTTCAGACGGACTATAGCACTTTCAGCTGTTCCTTATCCTTCTACATGAGCCTCATGCCGCCACTGAGGATATTTAACATGAGGTTCTCACAGCAGTAAATAAGGACACTACTGCCTTCGGGATATGGCGCTCTTTGGTCAGGTGAAAATTCATTGACGTTTCGGAGGAACGTACGGCCTCCATCATCGCGGTCGAAAAGAAGATTAGGTAAAGCCTCCGAAACATCAGGGAACTTCAACCACATTACATGGCGACATACCGCAAAAGATAAGAATCTGTCACTGAGAACTGTTGAGCTACGTTTATGGGCATTATAAAATTCCTACTTCGTCCATCTTAACTAACTTCAAAGAGCTTAGCCCTTCTTAAGAAGCCGCCAGTCATTCAACTACTCATGTATTCTCCAACATTTTATGGATCCCGAAGGTTCATTGCCGTGTTCACAAGAGCCCTCCACTGGTCCCTATCCTGAGTTAGATAAATCCAGTACGTACCACCCCATCCTATCTCTCAAAGTTCCATTTCAATATTATCCACCTATGTACGTCTTGGTCTTCCTAGTGGTCCCTTTGTTACTGCCATTCCCACCGATATTTTATACGCATGCCGATCGCAGTGGATGCGCGGTCTAAGGCATGAACTGTCTTCGCTACCTCAAACGCTGGGATCGTGGATTCGAATATCATTCGAGGCATGGATGTCTGTGTGTGAGTGTCTATTCTGTGTTTGTGTTGTCCTGTGCGTTGGTAGAGACCTTGTGACGGGCTGATCAACCGTGCAAGGCGTCCCACCGTCTGTGTAAAAAAGATTATGAACCTGAAAAAAGAGGCAAGGGCCCAACAAAGGGCTGTATACCATTGTAGAATGAATGAATGAATCCTATTTGCCTTCATTTTCTCCCCCATTCGTGTTATACGCCCTTCCCATCTCACTCTCCTTGATTTGATCATTCTAATTCGTCCATCTTGTCACGTATTTCCGGTTATATTTTTGTGATTTATTTATACGACGCTGTTAGCAGGAAGTGACATTTGCCTCGAGGGACTGAGGAAAATTGTAACATCTCAGTAAGACAGCCGGTATCCGGCCAAGATTCGAACCAGATCTTCCAAAATACAAATCTGAAACGTCGTCTCTACGACAACCCGCTCGGTTTTCCGATATCGAAATGTTAAGAAAATATTGAAATAATTCTATTAATTTAATAACTAATTAAATCCACGGAACTGAGTCCTTCTTGAGATGCCATTTGATGTTCAGCAACTAAAATATAAATCCTAACATTTTATAAGACACGATGATTCATTACCGTTTTCACAAGGGCCAGCCACTAGTCTCTATCCTGAGCCAGATGAATCCAGTCAACATCTCCAATCTTATTTCTCTAAGATCCACTTTAACACTGTAACATGCTTAGACCCATTGCTAGGTAACGACCGTAAAAAGAACAGCGAAAAAACGCTCGGTGGTAGGTATCAGATTCTCAACAAGCTACAACTGAACCACAAGAGTGAGGAACGGTGTTTTCTGAGAGGACCGTGCTTGGTGTTCTACCCAGGATATTTTGAAACAACGAAGTCAGTTGTGGAGTATTATCCAGTGGGCAACGACGTGAGCACAGAAGGTGAAAAATCTGCACTGACAGAAGCCTTTAACAGGAAACCACTGGTTGAGAGTGTAACAGGCTGAGGATATTAGTGTGAGTGTAACAGTGAACTGTAAAGTGCAGAGATTAGCGATGGCGCTTAATTACTTGTAATTATGTCTCGTGTGTATTTTTTTTTTCTTGGCACTACAGCCCCAGTGGGCCTAGGCCTACCTCCATGAACTTCTTCGTTCACTTCGGTTTTTATAGATCTTAGACATTCGGTAGGACTCCTTGGGCGGGTGATCAGCTCGTCGCAAGGCCTCTACCTGTACACAAACACAGAAAAACGTACACACACAAACTAAATATCCATGCCCTGAGTGGGATTCGAACCCACGATCTCGGTTTCCAAGCGAGCGAAAACAGTACATGCCTTAGACCGCTCGGCTACCGTGACCGGCGTGTCGTATGTATAGGGGCCAATAAATCGAGTCACAAATATAAACACCATCGAGAGTCACACCCTTACATGTGATAACACTCTCCTCCCATCTATGTGTTCGTAGTGGTTCATTTCCGTCGGAAATTTTAAAACTAATTTACATTTAAATGTATTTCCATACACAAATTGCACTGTAAAGGTAAAGTCCCTGCGCTTAACTAATGAAGCACTGCGCTATGAAGACGTATGGGGAAGTGGATGTATAGATCTACATTTTCTTGGCCTCGGCCCTAGGTAGAAGTGAGTGGTCAACTTCACGCCCCTGCCGCTTTTACCGCCGGCGAAAGATCCCCCGGGACCAAATGGCTAGGAGGCTGGGTGGGTCCCAGAGCCAGTCTGAATGACTTAGAGAAGAGAAAATTCTTGACCCTACCAGGACTCAAACTCCGATCCCTCTGTCGTCCAGCCCGTAGCCAGTCGCTATACCGGCCACGCTATGCAGGCTCATATACAGATCTAAATACGCGTAAGGTACATATGACACCGTACGGCCGTTCTTAAAAGTATTAACACAAACTTCCTTGCGGTTGGTAGATTAAATTGCTGCTGGTTCTCGCCAGAACATTCGTTCTTGGCTTCAGGTACCGTCGAGATTAATGATCAAGATTTTTGTTCTTTCGTAAACACGCACGTTCTACGAGTGGGGCCTCTTCTTCGCCGAGGGGAGGGATCGGTCTTCTTGTGTAGACGCTACGTTTGTTGCACTGACTGACTACTAAATTGCTACTGGCCCTCGCCAGCATAGTGATTCTTGGTTCCAAGCCCCACGAGACTCAAGATCATATTTTATATTCTAATGACACGTTAAGTGCCCAAACCTGCTTACAGTTTAGATGCCATAATTTAATATCAGCGCCTATCATGACGAACTGGAGTAGGAGAGAATATACACGAAAATTTATTCCACACTGAACTACATTTTAAAGATATTCACCTTACTTTGAATTTCACTTCTACACACTGATACAGAAATGTACGGGCACCTGAATTTTTTCCTGATCTTAAAGTATAATTTTACAGTCAATGTATAATTTATACAGAGGTCATAGTTCAAACACGGTATTTCTCACACGAAAACTATAAAACTTGGGGTGTAATATACGAGGACTTGCAACACGGAACATTGTGAAGGGACCGACACATCGGTACATGAGCGACCTTTTTATGCGCTTTCTTACCTGCATGCTCTGTAGAGAGACCTGTGTTAGGAAAAATTACATGACATTGGGAGAACAATATAGTATTACCTTCTCCATCCATAATTCATATTTATATACGTTTACAAAATGTTGTTTTATTTTAAAACACGAATTCATATTGATGCATGAACACACCGTTTTATTTGTTATTTTGCATTTTCCCCACGCCAAAGACAATACAGGGTTATTCATAAGTCCGCGAAACATTTTAAAAATTTACAATAAATAAACTAAGCAACGGATACCAAATTTTATTACACTGAAATAAAGATAAACTCAGAAGTTTTTTTTTTTTTACATAGTTCAAGATGCTCAATACGTCCACCTTTACTGATACGGCAGACATCTATGCCATAATCCATTTCATCCCAGAGTCACAGTGGCGGTGATACGGCTGCGAAGTTCCCAGGGATTAACAGGCAATGGAGGCACAAGGACAGTATCCTTCATAAACCCCCACAAGAAAAATAAACTGGGAGAGATTCATTCTCTATCGGCGTAAGAATTACCATGATTCGATGCACAGTTTATTTGTTCTGAATCTTTAAAACGTTTCACGGACTTATTAATAACCCTGTATTTATAGGTCAGAGAATAATGACCTCGGTAAGTTCAGTGACCGATCTGCTGCATTATTTTTTAATTTGTAAGGCCAATTTTCAATAATAAACATATGTTCTCTTTACAGAGTCTTGCGTCTCTTAGCTGTTCATGCTTACGACTGTCATACAGTGCCTCACAAAGGTAAAAGGTAAAGTTGTCCCTGAGCTTAACTAATTAAACACCACGCCATGAAGACGTACCAAGGAGTGGAGCTATAACTCCACCATTCTTGACCTCAGTATTAGATGAGGTGAGTGGTCAGTTTCACGCACCGGCCGCTTTACCCCGAAGGAAAGAACTCCCAGTACCCATTGGATAGGAGGCTGGATGGGGCCCGAAGTCTGTCTGGACGCTGTGAAGTAGAGAGAAATATTGCACCTGCTGGACATCAAACCCTGGTCGTCCAGCCCCGTAGCCCGTCGCTAGACGGGCTCCCTTACAGTACTCCAACTTATTTTAAATGAGTCTTTGGACTTCGTTCATCATCCGGTATTTTAAAGAACACGACGTTTCGGACATTGGATCTCTTTCAGTCCTCAGGGGAGGTTGTAAGAATCTGCTATGTTGTGTCCGTTAGAAGTAACACACCTTGAGGTCCAGAGATCGAGGTTAGTTCTTGACTTGACTAATCAGATGAGCCTGGTGTCTTCCTATAAATAATTGCTGCGCGAAGGAGTTATGCGCCACTGTTACCGACAAGGAGAATTCTTGTTGGTTTTCTTTGCTTTCGTTCTTCAAGTCACGCGCGTTCAGTAGTCAACACAGTTAACAGAAAATAACCGTGATTGACCAATGATTTTAGTCACGAAACATGGTTCTAATTATCGACTGAATGTAAAATGCGGCATTGGGACAGTCTGCACGCGGCATTGTGCCTCATAACCTTCGCCTCACCTTGCGTTTCGGAGAGTTTCGAGCACCGTGTTCAGATTTCATACATAATTCATAATCTATTGACCTTAATTTCTGATCTCAGTAAAGACAGTCGATATAAATCTTTGCTTCATTAACGAAGCAAGCAGAATATCTGTCTTTCCCACTTCCGTTTTCACTGCTACTGCCTGAAACGGTGAAGGATTCCCAGGGAAGAAGAGAAAGGGTTAAATTGATTGTTGCAGCCTACATTGAAACCAGCTCATGGCTAGGAGAAACTGCAAAGGGTTTATATTCAACAATTTACAAGCAAATTTCAAATTAAATTACTGCAAACCTTAATCTAGCTGGGATGGCGCCGTCGGTATAGCGACTGGCTACGGACTGGACGGCCGAGGGCTCGGAATTGAGTGTCCCGGTAGGGTCAAGAATTTTCTCTTCTCCACGTCGTCCAGACCGGTTCTGGGGGCCCACGCAGCCTCCTTTTCAGTGGCTATGTGGGGCTCTTTCCCAGGGGGTTAAAGCGGCCGCGGAGAGAAGCTCGCCACTCACTAATATGTACCGAGGTAAATAATACGTGGATCTATACATCCAGTCCCCCCATACGTCTTCATAGATTAGAGCTTAATTAGACAAGCTCAGGGACAACTTTATCTTTTCACACACTGAATGGGTTACAAAGCACCTCCACGATAAACTCAGTACAGGCCACTCCTACTGAGCGATGGGTTTATTAGCAGACATCAGTGGGTAACAGCATCGTATTATTTTTAGAATGTTTATGTCATGAAACATGAACATCATGAATGAGGCGGCAGGATTAACATATATGTTTCTATTTACGTATGTTTCATTTCATCACGCTTACAGTGGCTGGGACTGTACATATAGCGTCGAATGTTAGGCTAATAAGTGAATGATGAATTAGACAGGACGTCGACTGTAGCGATCGTGGGCTGTTGCAAACTACTATCCCGACATTCGTCTAGAGGGTCTGAGGAAAACCATAAGTTTTCTTTTACTGCTAGTGGGGTGGGACTAAGTCCCTTGTATTGCGGCCACTTCTGGTCTATTGTACCAGCCCCAGATGATAGGGGAGGGTGTTTGTAGAGCAATTGGTGGAATGAAGATTGGCAGGGGAAACCGAAGTACTTGGAGAAAACCTGCCCCAGCGCCACTTTGTCCACCACAAATCCCAGTTGACCAGACCCGGGACCGGGAAGCCAGCGACTAACCGCTTGAGCTATGGCGCGGCCCTAAACCAAGGTAGATGAACCATGTTCCAAGGGAGACCAACAGAAATGGAAGAATAATATAAGAAGAAGACCGAAAAGATGTAGGAAATTGCGTTGGCGGTTGAACTGTAAGTCAAGGACAATGGATTCCACCAGTGAAGCGTCCCAGATACAAGTAGAAGTTGATTTTTATTGAGTTCCCATTTCATCCCAGTCTCGTGTTCACAAGGCTCCGCCCGATACATGTTCCTTTCTGAAGGTACAGAGTTTAGCTGGTCTCAGTTCCAGTTACTGCATTCACATTTTTTTTATTTTCTTCTCCAATTCTTTCCCATATTTTCGTCTTCCTTCGTTTCCTTCTATTATTTCTGACGTGGGACGGTCTCCCTTTTCTGCTGAACGTATAGGCACGAATGGACCAATAATTTCTTCGGCCCGTGACGTTAAGAGTCTGGGTCCAATCCAATTAGATCAGGATCATAGGTAGCCCCACAACCTCCCCCCCTGAAGTAGCAGCTCCTTAGATGTACAACACTGCCCTATCGTTTGTTTTGAGCGTCAGTCACACGCTTCTAGTTCACACCATTTGTCTCCTGACTCCTCTGCCCCCCCCTCCCTCTCACTGCCTCGTTCTGTTGTCCTCCGAGTTCCTGCCTCGACTTCTCATTTCAAGGCAAGCTTTATTAGCGTTGTTAGCATGGAGGTAGGGCCAGTAATAATTGGAGTGGTCGAGATATTCATGGCTACGCGGTAACGAGAGAGGGGTCTAGCAAAATCGACTGGTGGACTAATGGGTTTTCCGTGCAGTGACCACTTACTCCTTTTCTTTATAATAATAATTCGGATGGCGAAAAAAATTACGCAAATGATTGCAGTATACGAGCCCGGTGCTAAAGTAACTTCCCTGTAGTTCTAGTGGCCGTGTCATAGCTCAAGCGGTTAGTCGCTGGTTTCCCACCGCGATCCCGGGTCTGGTCAAGTAGGATTTGTGGTGGACAAAGTGGCTCTTGGGCGAGTTTCCTCCGAGTACTTCGGTTTCCCCTGCCAATCTCCATTCCACCAAATTATCCATCATCATAATCACCCTGGGCAGTTCACAATAGGCAAAACAGTGGCCGCCGTGACGAGTGGGTCGAGTTGGATCCACCCCTACTTAGCGAACTTCCCTGTTAATCGTAAAGGTAACACTGTCTCTGTACTTAATTTAATTAGGCACCACGTTCTAAAGAAGTATGGTGAAGCGAAGGTATAACTCGACACTAGATGGAGGTGAGTGGTCAGCTTCACGTTCCGACAGCTTTACCACCCGGGAAAGAGCCTGAGGCGTCACTTGGATAGGAGGCTGGGTGGGCCCCATAGCCGGTCTGGACGCTTAAAGAAAAATTTCTTGCCACTGCTGGGAATCGAACCCGGCCGTCCAGCACGTAGTCCGTCGCTGTACCGACTGACCTATCCAGACTCTTAAAGTAGCTTCGCTCTAAGGAATCGAATTAGTTTAAAGAGGAACGAATTTGTGTAGACAGCTTCTGAAACATACTGTTTCATATTCCGCGTCCGTTACTGGATTCTGTGTTCCTTACTGCAGATGTAAATGCATTGCGAACACTACAGGCGCTAAACTTCAGAGAACTAAACATTTTGTTCATAAGGAACTAAATGACTGCGAAATTCTTATGTAACATGGCGGGGAGGTTGATTTCATTTTTCCGTTTACTACAATTTTATTTAGTTTTCCTTTTGCTCTTTTCTTTTCCTGTTTTTATTTGTTTCGGGTTCAGAATAGTTTTACTCTTCACTGGCTGGTCCTCAGGAAGCGCCACTTCTATTCAGCTGCACAAGAAAATTTGTTTTGCCAGGAGGTATTTTTAATTTCGTACTTATTTCTTTATTTGTATTTTTAATTTTATCTGTGGTTCTTTATCCTCCCATTGTTTTTAGTTTATGGAGATATAAATATTTCTTCACTTGTAGGCCTATTTACTTAAATGCACACCCTTTCACAGATTTTTTTAAAATAAAATTATAAACCTTAATAGGATGTACTATTTATTCACGTATAATTTTTTATGCGGCTCGGATACATTAGGCTACAGGCTGGACGATTGACGTAACGAGGTTTCATTCCCGGCAGAGACAAAAGATTTTTATTTTTTCCACCAGACTGATTCTGGGGCCCAACCAGCCTCCTATCTAGTGGCTACCTGGAACCCTTTCCCTGGGGGGTAAAGCAGACGGGATATGAATCTGACCACTCACCTCCATTTAGTGGTTCTTTCCTTATGTCTTCATGGCGTGGTGCTTAAATAAGCACAGGAAAATATTGCTTTAATATTTTTTGCGTAGAGATATATACAATTTTAACCCGTACTGCTATTTTATTAAACATATAATCTCTCGGATACTGTGTCAACTAAGAGAACAGGCACTGATGAGACAAATATTTTATTCATGCAATCATTTGGTGCAAGCTTTTGTTTTTAGTAACCGAATGTTTGTATTTCAGCTGCATATAAAGTAGGAATTTCAGTTAATCTGTGTGAACCAAAATCAAATTTGTCACACGAATATTAATGTATACGCCATATACCAAAAACAATAACAATATTCCATTCGGTGGGTTGGGAAATTAAACTGAGGACTAATAGACAGATCGGTGTGACATCAGTATCATGCTCTCAGTTCATACACATCAGTTGCAAATATTGTCAAGTCCTCACATGTGTAAACTGATCCTAGGATAGCGAAAGACAAGGTGAAACAGATTTCTTGTGCCACAGAAACACGAACTATGCTAACAGGCTATGACGCAACATTTATTGTCTAACAAAGTGAGCTACTGTGAACTTCTCTTGCTGACAAGAACAATGAAACTACCTATCTACCTATCTAACGGTCTACAGTCCTTTTTTGAACTTGGCAACTTTTTCAGTTTCTTCATCTTTTACACAGTCGGGAGGACTCCTTGGACGGGGGATCAGCAAACAGACATCCATGCTTCGAGTGGGACTGGAACCCAAAATCCAAGTGTTTGAGTGGGCGAAGACAGTTCATACCCTAGACCGCGCGGTCACTGCCATCGGCAACGTCGAAACCGGAAGGTAAGAAAACAATCAAACTACGCCCCATATGAACACTTCTTTACGAACATATTGAAAGACGTCATAGGTTTATTTGATTCAAGTGGTAACGCTATTTATTTAAAATCGGGAGGTGACAGGTTCGAATATCGTCTGGAACACTGACTCTCCTGAGGCTTATCATTATCTCTCTCAGGCAAATTGCAGGATAAAACAAAACAACAAACTCCGTGGTTTTAGTCCGCAAGCGAACTATACCGACCGAGCGACCGCCGCTTGTCGGCGAAATTAGTTCCAACTTTAGCGGATAGAGGTGTCGCGTGGTCATCGTAACGAATCTCCACGGTCGTTAATTTCGGTTTCCTAGACCGGAAAATGGCAGGATATGAAACTAAAATAAGCCACGATCACTCCTTTTCAAATAATTTCAAATTCCCCGAAAGCAATGATGCTGCTGTACCATTTGGTGCTGATTGCCGCTTTCAAGCCCACAACTGTGCTCAACGGAACATTTCAGAATAGTAAAGGAAGCGAAATGGAGGAGAAGAATAAGACACAGAAGATAGGAAGTTGGAGAAGAAAGAAGCAAATGAAGTAGTGAAGAAGACGATTGAAATGCTTTACGTTTTCCCCATTTGTTCACTGTTCAGAAAAGCATCATTTTGAGATGCATTTCTTGTGACTTGTGTCACAGCGTCGTTAAATAGTAAGTCATTTGTTCATCTACATGGCTTCTTCACGAATCAGTCCGACAACTAACTAACTTCAAATATAAGGTAAAGATAAAGTTGCCCTATGCTTAACTAATTAAGCACCATGCCATGAAAGTACATTGGGGAGTGGTTGCATAGCTCCACCAATCATGACCTCGGCACCAAATTAAGTTGAGTGGTCAGTTTCAGGTCTCGCCCGCTTTTTTTTTCCTTGGCACTACGGCCCCAGTGGGTCTAGGCCTACCTCCATGAACTCCGTTCACTTCGGTTTTTCTCAATCTTACACATATGGTAGGACTCCTTGGGCGAGTGATCAGCTCGTCGCAAGGCCTCTACCTGTACACAAACACAGAAAAACGCACACAAACATCCATGCCCTGAGTGGGATTCGAACCCACGACCACGGCTTCCGAGCGAGCGAAGACAGTGCATGCTTTAGACCGCTCGGCTACCGTGACCGGCCTCGGCCGCTTTACCCTCGGGGAAACAGCCCAGGGTACCCATTTGATAGGAGGCTGGCTGAGCACCAGAGCCGGCCTGGACGCTGCGGAGAAGAGAAAGATTCCTTACCACTACTGGGAATCGAACCTCGACCGTCCATCCCGTCGCCTAGTCGATACACTGAGTGAGCTTTCCCAGTTTGTCAAGTTTAAATGTAGCACAGAGTACGTCATTGCGTGCTTCACTGTCTGATGTTTAAGTTGTGAAGAGTAAATCCTGTGTAAGAGAAAATGGGAGCACGAAATGTGGGCCAACACGGATAGTGAAGGCCAATGCAAAATGTATTTGATCGATCACAATTTTAGGGTTTCGCCCATCAAAGAAAGTGACGTGCTTATTGATCGAATAAGCAAGGACTCGTAGCTGATCGGTTCGACGCAGGGTGGACACAAGTACATTTCACTATAAAGTTATCGAATAAAAACGCTGCTCTAATTGATGCCTTAGTCTGTTTATAATTTGATTTGTGACGTGGTTGTTTGAACACATAAAAAAGTACAATTTCAGTAGAAACTTAGCATCGCTAAAATTAAATTGGGTACATCTTATTTAGGGAGCCAAGATAGCGCAGTCGGTATAGCGACTGGCTACGGGCTGGACGACGGAGGGGTTGGAGTTCGATTCCCGTAGGGTCAAGAATTTTCTGTTCTCCACGTCGTCAAGATCGGTTGTGAGACCAATCCAGTCTCCTATCCAATGGGTACCGGGGTTCTTTCTCCGGCGATAAGCGACTGGGGCGTGAATCTGACCAATTACCTCCATCTAGTGCCGAGGTCAAGAAAATCTGGATCTATACATCCACTCCCTTATACGTCTTCATGGCCTGGTACTTAATTAGTTAAGTACTGGGACAACTTCACCTTTACATGTCATTTATCCAGCTGTAGGCTATTGCTAAGAACGAAAAGGGATATCATAAAAACGCGATTAACGTTGCGGAAATTATACCCAAAATATTAATTTGAACGTAATTGAGCAACATTATGGAAATGAATGGATTCAAATGGCTCAGAATTTGGACCAGTTGCAGGCTCATGTGAACACGGTAATGAACCTTCAGGTTTCATAGGAGATGAGAAGTTTCTTGGCCAGCTGAATGACTATTAACTTCTATACAACCCTATTCGTGTAACGGTTGTTAGCTATAGGCTTGTAGGTGTATGTGTGTGTGCGAGCTCATTTGAGTATATTTGTGTATATATAATGTCACGTGTTACGCTGACTAAGACGTGGGTTTGTATTGGTAGTTGGATATAATGCATACTTACAGGCCTTAACTACAAATAATTATAACACTATTGCTGCTTTACACAATTTGCAGTCACTCCACACTAATCTTCTCAGACTATCTACACTAGTCTTCACAGATTTATAACACAGGAACTATAAAAGTCTCAGTGAATCACACGCTCCTAATATCACTGTGGTACAGCACATATAGAGTCTTCAAATCACACGTTAAATCTTCAAGGCTGACTTCTTATACTTTTCTTCAACTACGAAATTCCCGTGGCTATCTCCTACCGGGAACTGACTCGTCCATGAACCGACCAAATTCTGCTCACTTTTATAGCCAAGGAACGGACACGCATCACAGTAAACATATGTTGTGTGAACACCATCCACCGCCGCATGACGTCACCGCGAACACGGAAAACAGTCTCCTCTATTGTTGCGTGTTGGACCGTGTTTACAGAGCCGTTGCCTGGCAACGCGTTGATCAAATCCATTACAACGTATAAAGCGAAATAATTACTATTTATCGTGCAATACGCAGAGCACAATAATCTCTCTGTATATAAAAGAGTAATGCAATGTCAGCTCCGAGTCAGTTTGAATTAAGTACACGGGACCATCGATGGAGGCGCCATATGACTTTTACATGTACGTTGACTATACAGTCTGATAATAGATGATGCAACACTTTGTAGTAAGTCACATTAGTATTGTTTTGGCGTAACAGGTTATGTTGGATATATTATGTCATAATCTTGATAACCAACAGTCACGTAGGCCTGTAACTCCCATAAAAAGCAACATTAAGGCACAGCAAGAGTGTCTATATATACAAGACATTATCTACATGTACATCAAAGCTACGACCACGGCCTCATGCTCAGGTCTAATGCCCATAATATTCTGATAAATTTTGCAGTCGGAAGAAAACAGACGTTTCGTATCACCACTGATTATTTATTATTTATTTAAGGAAGTTTTCACTATCTCAGATTAGACCATATGGCACCGAATGCAAGGATAACAAGCGAATGATGCACTAAACAGGGCACTGGAAAAAGTTATTGTGGCCTAATTAGGAGTATTTTACTGGCATTTGCCTGGAGGCAATGAGGAACCCCACGAAACGCCGCTGTCAATACAGTCCATGTCACTGACGGGACCCGAACTGAGCACCTCTTGAATACAAATCAGAAGCGTTATTCTTGAACCACATTCCTTGGTTTAAATGATTAAGAATAATAAAAAAAACGCGCGGGATGGCGCAGCGGTAACGCTCTGGATTCGTATTCGGAAGGATCAAGTCTCGAATTTCGGCCTGGACAGCAGTTATCCTGGAAAAAAGGCTTTTTCGTAGTTTTCCTCAGCCCCACCAGTCAAATATTGGGTTATAAAATGTATATAAAGGTACGCAATCTGCACAACAATATTCTGCATACTTTTGTACACATTTTATATACTTTGTTTATGACACACAACAGGATGTATCCTATTAAGAAAACATTTTGATCGTACCTCTATTATGCCATGACAGCTTCCTCCCAAATCCGTCACAATTCATCATAAATCTATCGTCCTATCATTCGACACTATATACACTGTGGCCCGAAAGTCAGTTAAGCTAAAAAATTGACTCCTTCGGATTCAGACCCGGCAGTCAATATGTGCAGCAGTATCACAGCGCTCTGAGTTGTACATTGAACACAGAGGACCTTATTTCAAATAAATTTTGTGAACTAATTAAGAAATAAAGTAATTTCTAACGTGTTTTACGGTGCAATTTACTAACTAGTTAACTGGGCCGCGCCATAGCTCAAGCGGTTAGTCGCTGGCTTCCCACCGCGGCGGTCCGGGTTCGATCCCGGGTCTGGTCAAGTGGGATTCGTGGTGGACAAAAGGGCGCTGGGGGCAGGTTTTCTCCGAGTACTTCGGTTTCCCCTGCCAATCTTCTTCCACCAGTTGCTCCACAATCACCCTCCCCTATCATCTGGGGCTGGTACAATAGGCCAGAAGTGGCCGCAGAACAAGGGACTTAGTCCCACCCTACTAGCAATAAAAAGAAACAGTTAACTGACTTTTAGGCCACTCTACAGCCTAGCCATTACCAGTATTGTAGACTACACAACAAAAATCAACGAAAATTTACTCGTAGTTGATTCATTTGTTATAATAAACTAATAGTCAGATTACGCGAGGAATTTTAACATCGCTTGTTGGCATACATAATTGCAACCAGATAATGAGATGACAGGGGGAGTGCATTTTTTACAAGCACAGTCGTTACATGTCCCTGAGCTTTGCCCAACAGTCTGACACGAAAGCTTGACGTCACACAGGCTAGCAGGATGAAGTCAATTAGTGGAATTAGTGCGCTGTCTCCGTCCGCGGTTTACCTCACGCGATAACAAACACAGAACGAATTCGATAAACACGAGAAGAACGTAACAAGGTGTCGGTCTATTGAAGATAATTTTCACTATATACAATTAAATATCGTCGTACATTTTAAGACCGCGGGAGTCGTATATTAAAGGTAGAAACGTGAGTGCCCCCCAAAGACATTTTTTTCTAAGGGAGAGAAAACAGTTTAGTTGCAGGACAGTCAGTTTTCTGGGAGGGAGACATCAGAAAATTAGCTTACAAATTTCTGTCTCAGCCGTTTGTCCGTTTTTACTGACTGTCATACACTGTTCAGGAGCACTACTCCTCACAACCAGGGCATATAAACACAGGAACAAACACACCGCATCCGCACTAGAAAAGACAACATCACACGTTGTGGAGGAAACACGCAAACCAGGGGCATATGGCAGTCACAACTGAAAAGTAGGCTACGAACGTGGGGGGCAAGCTGCCGAGACAAAACACCCTGGACAGACATACATTTATGAAAATGGACGACACCCCGTATGAGGTGAAATAATATGCACCAAAATAACGCGGGTATAGTAGAAACTTTGAAGGATTTTATCTGGTTTTACCTTGAAAAGAGGACTACAGCATGTGACTTTAACACGGACTAAGACAGTGTAGCAGTCTTAACACAGTTTAATAAAATATTTGTAACATATCAAGACACCTGAAGATGGCCGTTTGGGGCAGAAACAAGTAGTGCCAAAGTGTATAATGTTAAACTAAAATTGAAATTAAGTAGTGAATAAAAAAGTTTTGCAATATTGACGGACGATAAATACATGGACGTTAAGTTGAACAATTGCAACGGCATGCTGAAATGCAGAATGTAAGAATAAGTTGTTATTATATTTTAACTGCGTTTTTGTGTTAATATTTGATATACTTCATTTTTCAATTTAGATTTTTTTTTTTAATTTGGGTTGGGAAGATCCCTGACTCTTTCCACTTTTGATGGCACCCATGGATAGAAGTAAAGTTGACCCAGTGAAAGCAACATGCCATAAAGGCGTATAGCGGACGTGGATGAAATTCTTCCCGAATTATAGACTTTGACAAATATACGGTCTGCTTATGTCCGGGGCAAGGGCTCCAGCAATCAATACCATACAGCGGCTTCAGATGTAGCGAGGCTAAAGGAAAATTCTTGCTCTTGCGAGGAATCAAACTTCGGCAGTCAAGCTCATGGCTTGCGATTTGACACAGTTATCCTGATTCTGGGCCCGATCACAGTGGCCCCACGGTCTTCGCTCACTCGAACGCTGGGATCGTGGGTTCGAATCCCACTCAAAGTATGTATGTCTTTATTGTGTGCGTTTATTCTGTGTTTGTGTTGTTCTGTTTGCAGATATAGGCTTTGCGACGGTCTGATCCCCTGCCAAAGAAATTCTACCGACTCTGTATAGGATCGAGAAAGTGAAAAAGGCCTATGTTTATCTTTGAATATCCCCAGTCCGTAACCAAAGAGTGGGTATGAAGAACTCAAATTAACGAGCGGGGATGTGATGATGTGTTGCTTGGTTACGGCTATCGTAAACCTCTGGGAACAATGATACATTCAGATGGGGCAATGGTGGAATGATTATCAGCATGGGAAAACAGAAGAAACTACGAGAAAATTTTTGCCCCCAATGATTCGTTAAGAGTACATTTGAGAGACGTCGGTCAATAAATGTACGAACTCAGTGACTGGGGTCTCGTATCGACTGGGGCAGCGTTTTGCTTCACACCACAAAGTCTAGTCCAGATTCCAGGCTTACCAACCTCCACTCTGTCGTATATCGAGGGCTCTTTTCCTTGGTGTAAGCGACTGGAGCGTGAAACTGATCACTCAGCTCCATTCATTGGTCTTCTTACTTACTCAATCCGTTAGGCCGCGCCATAGCTCAAGCGGTTAGTCGCTGGCTTCCCACCGCGGAGGCCCGGGTTCGATCCCGCGGTCTAGTCAAGTGGGATTTGTGGTGGACAATGTGGCGCTGTGGCAGGTTTTCTCCGAGTACTTCGGTTTCCCCTGCCAATCTTCATTCCACCAATTGCTCCACAATCACCCTCACCTATCTTCTGGGGTTGGTAAAATAGGCCAGAAGTGGCCGCAGTACAAGGGATTTAGTCCCACCCCACTAGCAATAAAAAAATAATACTCAATCCGCTCCTCTTATACCTTAAGTTGACGAGGTTTTTTTTTATTCATTTTGATCATTTTACAGACGGTAGGACGCCTTGGACGAGTGATCAGCTCGTCGCAAGGCCTCTACCTAAACACAGGACAACACACAGAATAAACACATACACATATCAAACATCCATGCCCTGAGTGGGATTCGAACTGACGATCCAGGCTTCCGAGCAAGCTAAGACAGTACATGCTTTAGACCGCGTGGCCATTGCGATCGGCAAAATACAACAATCGCTTTAATTTTTTTCACAGTACTTTTACTGCATCCTTGAGATGGACACGTCCTGATTCACACATGAAACATTCTAATTTGGGGTCTGTTGAAGCTACTGTAAGTGAATACAGGAACTTTATGAGGGCGTATAGGGAGCCGGAGAGGCGGACAGGCCAGCTGGTACTGCCCGGCGGTAAACTGTGGAAGGAAGGGCCAACATGAAGAAACAATTTTGCCCCTCCAGCTCCGTGAAATATTCATAGCAGTTTTGAGGGGTGGAGGTGTTCCAGCGGAGCGCGCGCAGACCGGGCGGATGTCAAGAGCGCGAACAATGGCGAGCTACGAGCAAAGCTCGTGTCTTTACCGGAGTACAGGGAGGCTAAGAAACTCTGTACGGCTGATGTTACTTCCTCACTCTGTGACCATAAAATGCTCAGTCAAATGAGAAGTGCCCACACGTAAAGACAGAGGATGTGATAACTGCACTGCCTGGTCAGGGTTGTCGTACATCGTGATAAATGAGTATGGTGCAAGGGTGGACTTAATCCAAAAATGGGGAACCCTAATGGAGCTGGGATAGATTTGTCGCTATAGCGACTGGCTAGTGGCTCGATAACCGAGGGGTTGGAGTTAGGGTCCCGGTAGGGTCAAGAATTTTCTCTTCTCAATGTTGTCCAGACCGCCTCTGGGGTGCACCCAACCTATCTAATGGGTACCTGCGGCTCTTTCCCCGAGTGTAAAGTGGCCGGGGCGTGAAACTGACCATTCACTTGCAGCTAGTGCCGAGTTCAAGAAAATGTGGATCTACACATCCACTCCCCCATACGTTTTCATGGCGTAGTGCTTAAGTAGTTAAACATAGCGATAACTTTTCCTTACCTTTATGGGGAAGCCTAGGACACTCGAAAAAATCTGCTGCAATACTTTTTCGTTTATTATAAATCGTATATAAAGTAACCCGAGAATAGTTCGAGGTTCCGCGGTGAGAATCAGGCGCCTATCCAGCTCTGGGGCCCATCAATTTCCTGTCGAAGACGTACCGGTGCTCATACCCAAAAGGTAAACCAGTTGGGGCATCGAGTTGACTACTCATCCAATTAACGCTGAGTTTAAGAGGGCGTGGAGCTATACCTCTACGTCCCCATGCAGTCGTGTCATAGTGCTTAAATAAGCACTGGGCCAATTTAATTTTTAAATTATGACTTAGTATGAACCACAGTTCACACGTTCCTCTTAGAGCCCCTTCCAGTAATTGCTTTTATAGCGTCTAACAGTTGACGACCATGTTCTGTTTGAAGTTCACACTTCGGTGAATGTTAAGAATAACACACTCCGGGATACGACGCCGTGTAGTCTTGCAGAAGATTGCCGACATTTACGAGGAAAGTTTTGTCTCCATCTTGAGGCTTGACGTTTACACCGAGCGAGCTAACAACCAGCAGAATTCAGAATACTCGACGTCAAGTCAGATAATATTTTATAATATTTGATATTACCTCTGCTCCATTTCCCCCATAGCATGCTCGCGACTCACTCACCTAACCTCCATCAGTTACACGGCAGTTCCCTGCCCAACACACCCTTACATATTTCCCGTCTTTTTCTTAGACCAGAAAAACCGCCCCTTCTAAGGGACATCCTAAACTCCTGTTCTCCTCTCCAATTGGCTCGCTCGGTGGTCGTGTGGGAGCCCAGCGGTTTTATTCTGTTCCAGGGGCGAGCCAATGGGATCTGAGGTTCACTCTTCCATTTCCCTCCTGAACAGTCCAAAATTATCGACCAGCCGATAACTCGGCTTGCCACCTGCTTTCATGCTGGTATCTTTCTCGGCTTCTTCCAACCTATACACGGAGGTGGCATGTTCCTCCGGAACAATAGTTGACTTTCAGCGGGCAACACGGCGTTACATCTCGAAATTAAAAACCGTTTTCTTCCACAACTTCAAATTGGCATTCATTCTGTTGTCAACACCTCAGTCACGTAGCTTCACTATCACAAATGATTTGCTCAATAAATCCCAAAACAAAATTAATCTGAGATACGTAGCACCCTGTGACAGTTATAAACTCTCACGTCTATCATACACAAACCCAGATAGCGATTTTCCTCTTCCCCAGTGAGAGAACCCAGGCACAATTCACTCTTATTCCATTCTACGGCAGCAGACAGCATAACCTGGGACGCAGTGCGTTTACAATTCCCCCACCTGGCCCCCGAGGCGAAAGATTTCATGCAACAGAAAACCGGCCTACTGTTCCTCCTCTGTTCCTCCTACAAGCTTCTGGTTCACCTCTTTCTCAATTGTGTAGTCCACACGAAAGGATTACTGCATTTGCTAATGAGATCACCACACAGAATTCTGCTGTTCCCTGTCTCGATGTAGTTGTCATGATTCTGACGGATGTACATATAGACCTGCAAGTCCAGTAGCGGCCATATTTCCCCCCTCCCTGTCTTTCTACATCACCCAGTCCTGTCAGGATACAAAAGACATTATGAAGATTATATTTCGCAGACGTTAGTATGGTACAAGAACATTCTCGCATGCATGCTAAACATGAGGTTATGGAGTGAACCTATCCAACTATGTGACATACCGAATTTTGTGGTACAGAACTCCATCACGCAGATGGCTAAGAAGAACTCTTAAAACTAAACGTGGAACACATAAATAATTATGTGACGAAATTAGAGTGTCGTACCATAAAAAGAAATATGTCATGAAATTAGGCAGGATTTCCCTAATTCTAGTATTCTGATATAAGTACTAAGTGAAGAATTAGATGGACAGAGTCCGAAAACCCAATAATTCTCAAAATTAAGTGAACTGTTCTGAGTTGACCACGGGGTTATAGTGCGGCTGGAAGGATTAGGTAAATTGAAAGAAAAACCCAATTACCTCATCGGGCTTCGAACCCGTGACCTTCCGGATTGTAGCATAGTGCCTCAGGCAACTACGATACAGCGTTCCCCTTCTAGGGCAAGAAAGTGGATTAAGAACAGTCTAATGAATGTGTTACATAACATATCATTAACATAATATTGTTGCAGATGCCGCATAAAATCAGTTGTAATTTTACTCCGATTATGTAAATTTATTTCGTATAAAATAATAAAGAACAGCAAAAATTTGGCCTTGAATATTTTAATGGCACAAAAAGGGTATATTAAAAATATTAAACTATTTAACGTTTAAGAGTTGTTAATAGTATCTGTACAATCTTTTGAGTCATAAAGTTTATATAACCTTTTTTCCCTTATGGCCGTTCAGGGATAATATTTTATATAGGATATTTACAAGCTCCACGCATTACTTGATGTCATGAATAGGCATATATTACTGTGTTACTGAAATGGGTGGGGAGGAACGGAGAGACGGAGAGAGAGAATCCGATCGGAGAGAAAGTGTTCTGAAGGGTATAAAAAATTTGAACGAGACAGAGAGAGGACGCTAGTAGGATATGGCGTGCTCGCAGGAAGAACATGAATGCTCTCTGTTGGGAGTCGACAGCGAAGTGAAGTATTGTGGAATTCTTGTGTTCGATTGTACACTGGCCCCATAAGTCTTTTACGTTAAGTCTCCAGTGAAGCTGACTGCATCCGTAAATATTGTGAGAACGAACGATATCAACTGAAATTATTACATTTATTTTGCATTTTCTTCATTTTTAATATTACCAAGAAAATCTGGAAGTAATACATTAATATAAAGACACCTGCCTCACATATTATTTCTCATTAATCCATCGTAAGTAAACATATAATGAATCACCGTGATGTTTTGTAAAGATATGGGAATTACAATATTTGTTTGATTTTAATTTATCTCAATGACAATTTGTATTATGTTATGTAAGTCTCCAGAGATGATACTTTGGTGGTCATATATAGCATAGTCATTTAACATGCAAAAGTCACAGAATACCCTGAATTGTGCAAATAAGTTAACTGCAATAAAACTTTATTCTGTTTTACTGTTCTATTTCTTATAATTCCCCCTAAAAGGGTAAAACGCGAGAAACGTTTTTATCGCCTACTTAAAACTTGATGAAACTAAACACATTTAAATAAGTACACTCATAAATATATATTTTACGAGTCAGTAAATACAATAGACGGAACGGTAGTTAGTCATACTGGATTTGAGGTTCTCACAGCTGGAACAATGGGGACTAGTATCTGTGAAGTGACGCCGTGTAGACCGATAGAAATTCACTGACGTGTAGGAGGAACTTACTGCCTTCAACTTAAGAGGAGTAAATCAAGGGAGTAATCAATGATACGGAAGGCAATAAACAGAGTTTTTACCCTGAAGATGGAGGCAGTACCTTCCTCCGTGAACTTTTACTCTACTATACGTCGTCTAACCCCAAAATAAAGTACTCTTCGGTCGTTAACGAGTTTGAAATAAATACCAACTTTCCGTGGGTTACTTAACTACGCATTTCAGTGTCGAGAATATAGAGCTTGGGGAAACAGACCCCATACCAAATTCTTGCAGTATTACTGTGATCAGAATATGACGTCAGTGTACCTCGAGGAGTAATGGCCCCGATAAGGTATGCAATTTCCACTTTCACTCTACGTACCACACATACTACGCAATGGTATCATAGCGTCACTGCAACATTAGGTAGGTGTAGGGATTTGTAAGGGAACGGAACCATTAGGAGGGATGCTCCATAACGACCGCATATCTGGACTTTAAAGGATTGGGGGGTGGAGGGCGCTTAGAGAACACAAAGCAGCACAACAGGCAGTGGGTTCTAAACAGTTAGCAACAGTGGTGCTATGGGGTCAATCGCAAGTTACAACAAACCATCTTAATTGTATAGACACCATAATACAGCAGTTTTGCCAATTGTAATAATATTTGATGGGCTGTTTAGTGAAGCTTTCGGTGTGACGCGAACTTTTACCAATTGTAAGAAATTAATTGTAGAATTTAATTAGTTTTATTTTATCCCAGTTACCGTGTTTCATATGCTTGTATTTTATTCTCAGTCACTGCACTGATTAAATAAGATGATGCTTGTTTATTCTTTATTACATGCCGTGATTTTTATGTACAGTAATGTTGCATTCTAAGAAATCAAATGTAAATTATTTACTCACAGTTGTTGTTATATCATAATTTTCACTGTTGATTTATTTTTATTTTTCTCGCATCCACGCGGCTTCTTTGATATACTTGGCGCATGTTCTGTATACGTGCTTTTCCTTCAAACTGCAGAGATTAGCAAGGGTTTCCCTGTCTTTTATAACGCTATTTTGGTTATCACGAGGAGAAGTGTTAACGCGAATATTTGAACTTAATGAGAAGTACGTGCATTTTTGACTGTTGAGGGGCGTGAGTACGCGGATTTATTTGCAGATGATGAATGGATATGTAAGTTGGCATATCTTTCCGATATTTTCATACACTTGAATGAGCTGAACAGAAA
>NW_019727096.1:481086-534751 GCF_002891405.2 Cryptotermes secundus
TTTCAACTACATATTTGTGTGAACTGGGCTTCTCGACGTTAACTGAAATTAAGACATCAAAGAGGGAGCGGCTCAAATCCATCTATGAAGAAATGAGACTTGCGCCACTCGATCCCGACTCTCGTCAAGTGAGATTTGTGGTGGACAAAATGGCGCTGGGGCAGGTTTTCTCCGAGTACTTCGGTTTCCCCTGTCAATCTTGATTCCACACACACACACACACACACACACACAGGGAGCCTACACAGAATAACACCTGTACAGTGCTGAAAACAAGAAGTAGCCGCTGCAGCACTATATGACGTGGGGCGAGTAACCCTGAGAATTTTAAATTTTAAATTTAAAATTTGGAAAAAAAAAATTTAAAGTAGGAAATAAAGATTTTAAAAATGCAAGTTCATGAAGCTCAAAATTGACGTGTGTGGGTGGCAAAGATGAGGTACGAATCAGACAAATATCAGAGAAGTAGATCCTGTTAGCAGCGACGAAGGGAACAATTGGGAAGATCTGTATGTATTCAATTTTAAACTGGGTGCAGTGTAACAGCTACGTGAGTGTATACACCTGATGACGGCCGTTTGCGGCCGAAACGTGTAGTGTAGAAGAAACCAAGACGAAAGACCTACAATATATTGTTGCACTTAGGACGAAGTTTATGTCATGAGTGTTCACAGGTTGAGTAGTAACGTCAAAAAAAAATAACACGACCTATATTCTGAAGAAAGATCCCAGTAGCCGGTCACGGTAGTAGAGCGGTCTAAGGCATGTACTGTGTTCGCTTGCTCGGAAGCCGGGATCGTGGGTTCGAATCCCACACAAGGCATGGATGTTTGGTATGTGTATGTGTTTATTCTGTGTTTGTGTTGTTCTTTGTTTAGGTAGCGGCCTTGCGACTAGCTGATCACTTGTCCAAGGAGCCCTACCGTCTGTAAAACGATTAAAATGAAGAAACAAACTTGGCACCGTAAGGTATAAGAGGAATGGATTAAGTAAGTAAGTAAGTAAGATCCCAGCAAGCAGTTACCCCGCAGCACAATATCACTACCTTTGTGGAACAACAGACAACACACATAAGACATGTAGCAGACGCAGGGATTAAACAGAGTTTGTAATATTTCCTATAAATACGTTACTAACCACTTTAATTATAATTTCAATTTTTATCCATTTAATATCAAGTTTAATGTCTAGTTTTAACTATACTTAAACCACATTTTAAAATTAATGTATAACTGTCAGTATAGAATAATCATACAGATATAATATGGATTTATATTTATTAATGACGCAATTCAGAAGCTAAATAATATTCGCGTACGCCTGAAGGTAACCTAAGAAAAGGGTCGAAACCTGTATCAATACTACCAAAAACGAATAAAAAGAAATGTTGACACAGTAGTGTCTATTTTGCTGCGCGACTGTCGCAAATTTATCTTTTCGGGTATGAGAATGTGAATAGGACGAAATAATGAATTGTGTAATGAATTGGCTGAACTCATTCGCTGCATTACTTTTGTTTTAGTTCACAAAAGCATGCAGGGTCCATGATATAAAATACTTAGTTCAGCCTATGCAGACACATGGTATATAGCTTATCTGGAACACAAAGATTACCTGTATCAAGATATTAATCAAGATGGTTAATTCCATTCATTCATTCATCAATGGCTCCTCAGCCCTTTGTTGGGCCCTGGCTTCTTCTTCAGTTTTGTAATCTTTTTTACATAGTCAGTAGGGTTCTTTGGACAGGGGATCAGCACGTTGTAAGGCCGCTACCTACACACAGAACAACACAAACACAGAATAAAGGCATATAGATAACCATGCCTCGAGTGGGATTCGAACTCAGGACCCAAGCTTTCGAGCGAGCGGCCACCGTGATCGGCAGTTAATTCTATACCGGGATATGCGAAAGCAAAAGACTGTGGTCCTTACCAAACGAAATTGAGCGGCAAATGAAAATGAGCCGTCTTACAGTGAAACTAATAAGGCGAGCTAACCTGTCTATAGAGTAAGTTTTGATACCCCTGTGCGATATTTTTTGTTAATGAGAAAGTAGGAGACGGAATGTATGTACAGGAACGGTCATATCTTTCAAGACGCTCAAGAGATACACAAATCACTTCACGGAGTGGGCTCAGTAAACTACATGAGCCGAGACTCTAGTGCCCCTCCCCCTCACTCGTTTCGACATTATGTTCCAAAGTTACAAACAACATTTCCAAAATGCGGGGGTCCCATCGCATCAAATACTAGTATATCTGTGGTTAGGAGGCAGGAAACGACAGGAAACAGAAATGCCAATTGTAGTCACTGGGACCTAATGACAACTATACCTTCATCCTTTGTTCCCAATTGTGGGTGGAATTTACCTGGATAACGATGTTAGCTTCGCGATAACTCTGAAGGGAACTATCGCCTGGGATATGATGTGTAATTCAGAAGAAGTTCACCAACAGGAAGTGTATTCCTCCAAAAAATCGAATAACTTCTACAAAACTATAAGGCCTTATGTTCCAGAAGATGGTACTCCTTATTTAATCAATACTGTCACGTGTTTCAGTGACTGAGACGGGGGTTTGGATTAGTAAATCGGTTTATTGGATCTTCACTAGTAGTAAGTACAATTAGTTCTTACACTCTCAAAATTACTGCAACTATAGCATATGTACAGCCACACATTAAGTCTTTTAATTCTTCTTCCGGCCACACTGCTGTTCCCTTGGAGATTCCAAAATCAAGTGGAGTCAATTCCCGTATTCTCTCATATCCTCTCGACTCGGACCACGCACAGAAAACACAGTTCTACTGTTGCGTAGCGCAGCCCACACAGAAAACCAATCACGTGATAACTATCCCTCCAGTCCATCGGTGTGCTGACTGTTGCCTAACAACGAGCTATAAACATTCGTCCTATCATTCTGTATTTCATCCCGTTGCAATTATTCACATTATTCACCACACGCTGCAGTCCTCATTTTTAAAATGAATTGGAACAGCCAAACAGTGTAGCAGTCTTAACAAGGGCTTGATTGAATATCTGTAATAAAACATCTGAAGATGGCCCTTTGAGGCCGAAACATGTAGTGTTAAGTGTTAAAGAATATATTTTAGTGTAAAACAAGTGTTGCAATTTAGACGGATATAGACAAATGGACGCTAATTCGTCCTATTGTTGCGTGACCTTAAGCGAGAAGGTGTTTCCCGCGCCTTTGCCTAGCAATGCGTTTACATATCACAATATTTTAAAAGTGTTAACTCCTGAGGCATTCGTCTAGTTCGTGCTCACTGTATAGCTTCGGGGCAGGCCCAACAGAAAATATAATTTCCAACTGTTCCTCTATTGTCGTGTGCGTATCTGTTGCCGGGGAAACCAGCTGTCACGTGTTGTCTGCGGGACGTTGCGTAGTAGCTGATAGTTTCTCTCGTTAAACTATACCGTCATAATGTCACAATATTTAAAAATTACATTAAATTAAATAATTGGTAATGCTGTTTAGAAAAATGATCGTTGTTTAGGGCCTGTACAAATCTTCAACATCGTCAAAACTTCATTTCTTACATAGCTATGAAATCTGGGGCTCATGTAGCCGAGAGATAAGTGTACAAATGGGAACAGATTTCAAGGTCGGAAGTTTTTTTGTCATCAACAGAGGGAATGAGCAGGTTAGCGAAGCGGCTACAGTCCAGACTTTGTTTGGGGAGGTGACCTATTCGTCTCGTCCAGGACACTGGCTATTCTAATTGAGGACTGTTGTGGTTTTCCTCAGTCCCTTCAGGCATACTGTGTAATATTTCTATGATTAAGCCAAGACTCCTTTCTACATCCTTTCCAACTGATCATCCACCAATCATCCTACAAATCTATGTGACATAAGCCCAGGACGGGTTAAAAACACGGTCGTGAAAGAAATCAGAAACAGAGAGATAGGAAAATTATCCTTCAACGCAGTATCTAAGCGGAAGTCTACATATCTCAGTCGGCATAGCAGCGGGCTACCGGTTGAACGGCCGGTGTTCGATTCCCATTAGGGAAAACAGATTTTTCGTTTCTCCTTAGCGTCCAGACCGGCTCTTGGCCCACCCAGCCTCCTATCCAATTAGAACCTGGGCTGTTTTCCAGGTGTAAAGTGGCCGAGGCGTAAAGCTGGCAACTCATCTCCATCTAGTACCGAGGTAAAGAATGGTGGAGCTATACCTCCACTCCACATACGTCTTTATGGTGTGATGAATGCTTAGTTAAGTACATGGCCAACTTTACCTTTTGTTTTTTACAGTAACAAAAGTTTTACTCAAAATTCTGAAGTTCTATATTTACTGTCCCACCTGGAAACGCAGGAATCAGAACGGTGAACTTGCAGAGCGGTATATAACGGAAATATTTATTTACTCTTTGTTTAAAGACTCGGAATAGGGACCAGTAGAGGGCTCTTGTGAACATGGTAATGAATCTTCGGGTTCCATAAAGTTTGGATAGTTCTTAAGTAGCGGAGTGACTAGTGGCTTCTCAAGATGGATTCAGCTCCATGAAGTTATTTATTTAAATAGTTAGTTAGTTGAGGCCGTGACATTGCTCAAGCGGTTAGTCGCCGGCTTCCCACCACGACGGTCCGGGTTCGAGCACAGGTCAGGTCATGTGGGATTTGTGGTGGAGAAAGTGGCACTGGGGCGGGTTTTCCCCGAGTACTTTGGTTTGATCTGCGAATTTTAATTCCACCGACTGCTCCACACTCATCATCTATCGTCCGGGATGGTACAATAGGTCAGTTAGTGGCCGACGTACCAAGTGTACTTAGTCTCATCCCACCCCAAGAAACTAAAAAAAAAAAAAAATCTACATAGTTAACGACACTGACAGTAACGCAGGTTATTTAGCTTCGGATTACGAGATTATTACTTAATAAGGAATTGAAAATGATGTGAAGGGAGTAAATGTTAGGCTAGTTTCAAGTTCTGTCCCAGGAATATGGGTGGACGGTTTGAGAAAAAACACGGAAAACCTCAGCCGAGATAGCTAGTGTCCGTACGGAGATCTAAACTTGTGTCTCCCCGAATACGGAGCAGTATTTCTACCCACTCGATCGCAAAGTTCGGCTATAACCTAAAGTTCGAAGGATTTCCTATGTCGAATTCTGGAATTGAACTGAGGTCAGTCTATAGTTGGCAGCTTAGTTTAATTATATAACATATTCAGCCCATAATAAGAACAAACAACAGTTCTATGTTTCGGCATTTGGGGCAGACACAAAATATTCATAACCTCTATCAGTTTATCTCTTTCCGCTGTTGTGCTGTGTGCACTGCAACCTGTTTTGTGTTCCCTTCCGACCGTAACGTTTCTTGGTGGTGAAAACCTAATGAAAAATTTAGGACTCCCTCGCCGAACATACTATGTGGTCGTATTTCCTAGTCGTTGGGGAGTATTTCCTATTACCATATCCTTGAGGGTTCGCCGCGGCTGGAAGTCCATCGTTGTACCCGCAGGTGTCCGGTAGACTCGGCCCCAAATCGATTGTTCCTCGAGATGAAGGTGAGATAATGCGGTTACTTTGTGAACGGCCTCCAAATTTCATACATTTATATGAACTAATATAACGAGATCTACAGCCCGTACTACTAGGCCTGGCCTTTCTCTACAGAATGCGCAGTAGATGTGGTCGAGTCTACTGAGCTAAAGAGACGGTACCGTGAGTACTGGTTAGTACAGCACGTCACGGTCCCTCCCGCAATGCAGCTGCAACCACTGCACCAACAAATCTTGCCACAATTCTCCTCACTCCTCATGCGTAACCCAGAGGCCAGTTGTAAAAACATGGCCTGTATATACAATCCACTGTGTTCTTTTAATAAAATATAATAAAAATGAACGCAGTGTGGATAATTGAAATTATATAAAATTCGGAGTCAAAACACATTATAAATATAGATGGGCTGTTGTCATATCTATCTATCTATCTATCTATCTATCTATCTATCTATCTATCTATCTATCTATCTATCTATCTACTGCGCTACAGCCTTTTTACTTGGACCTTGGCCGCTTTTTCAGTTTCATAATCTTTTACACAGTCGGCAGAACTCCGTGGATGTGGGATAAGCACGTCGGAAGGCCGCTACCTGCGCACAGGGCACTACAATAACAGAATAAACAAACACAGGCATTTATGCCTCAAGTGGGATTCGAGCCCACGATAGCAATGTTTGAGCTGGCGAAGGCAGTTCATGCCTTAGGCCGTGCGGCCACTGTGATGGGCGTGGCACCGATCTAAGGCTAGATAAATATGTAATTATGTAACTTAACTCAGCCCCAAATGAGCATGCAGATAGTGTAAATGAAAGAAGGCAATAGCAGTTTTCCCAGTATTGCAAGTTTACTCCTAAGCACCCCAACCACTGGAGAGCAGAGAATGCTACCAATAGGAATATGTGCAGGTAAGACACGATTACGAACCCTGAAGCACCTCCTTGAAGGACCCCCCCCAATCCATAATGCCCCTTTAAGCGGGCATAAGTGTCCAGAGTGGCTGACGCAATTTAGACTGCCATCCTAAGACGTACGGCAGGTGACAACGGTTGGGGCAGGATAACAGACCACACGTTAACAGCAGTGGCAGCAGTTGGAGACAGTACACCACTGCATAACAGTGCTTAATTAATTAACCACTATGACATTTAGACGTGTTGGGGAGTGGAGATATAGCTCAACTTTTCTTGACCACGGCACTATACGGAAGTGAGCGGTCAGCTTCAAGCCCCGGCTGCTTACCCCACGTACTCTTTGGATAGGAGGCTCGGTAGGTCCCAGAACCAGTTTGGACGCTGTGAAAAAAAAAATCATGCTCTGCTGGGAATCAAACCTGGGCCGTCGCTATACGGACTGAGCGATCCCGGCTCCTCCGTTAAATACATTGTACACAAATTAATAAAAGAATATCAATATATTTCAATCGGCCACTTTTCGATTAGATTGACGCTCTTGTAGACGATGATAATGACGTAAATTTAAAATTTATGACGTAAAGTTATACAACGTACTATTATCTGTAATTACCTTTCTCAGTGCGCAGACGTTGATAACTTTGTTTACTAACGCCCGAAAACTTAGGTACATATGGCCCTCGAGGATTCAAAATTCAGTTGTGATGGATAGGTTTCATTAAGACTAAGGCCCGTTCAGATCCCTTATTATTATTATTATTACTTTTGCTTGGAAGTAGTTTACTGTAGTCTCTATGCTTCTTGTGCCCCTGCAGTGAAATGTGATGATAGGAATGGATCGGAATTATTCCCTTTCCTGCGTCATACACCTGCTTGTGCGTGCTACAGCCCTCCCCTCTACCCACGCAGAATACTTAATGTTCCTCTTTGGTTCAGTGGGAAAATAACATTACACAGGGTAGGGTGCAGATTCCCCTACAGGTAGGTAAATTTGGTCATGTCACTGTTATGGTACTGTCAGCCACAGCAAACACTCATCTTGTGGGACGTGATCCACAGTCGGCCGGGTGTTATTGTACTTTCAGACTTCATGAAAATATAGAGTAGTTTTGGGAAAAAATTAAATTGTATACTGAATGTCGTGGTGCAGTTATTAATAGCTTTGTAAACATGATTCAATTTCGAATTATGACCCAGAGACACATCTGTCCTGTCTTTAATTTTTGTTAGACTATCTCAGTGACTCTATGAAGACGTCGGGGTGACGTAGCAGTCCGTTCTAGTTGTAAATCAGAATATATTCTGCTCTCAAAATGAACTATTTTCATCCAGTCATTCATGAATAGCTCTACAGCCCTTTTTTGGGCTCCGGCCTCATGCTCAGTTTCCTAATAATTTTTACACAGTCGGTAGGACTCCTTGGACGGAGGATCAGCCCGTCGCAAGGTCGCTAACTACATACAGGACAACACAAACACAGAATAAACGCAGACAGACATCCATGCCTTGAGTGGGATTCGGACCCCTGATACCAGCGTCTGATCGAGAGAAAACAGTTCATATCTTAGACACCGCGGCCACTGTGATCGACCTAAATTAACTATTACTGCATTTATTTTTACTTTCAGATAAATACAATATTTATTACAGAACTTTCATAAAGAATCATTCGATTTGATCAAATGAATGCGACATGGAAGCAAACAAAATGCACAGAAACGTTTGGTTAGAAAAACCAAAGGATCTGTCGTTGGAAAACATAAGCGTAGATCGATGGGTGGATATTAAGATGGGTTTTAGAATTAAATAAATAGGACTGTCCCGCCATAGTGACTGAGCAACAGGCTGGACCACAAAGGAAACGGGTTCGATTCCTGGCAGAGGTAAAAGATATTTTTCCCCCCTATTCTACAGCGTCTGACCGCCTCTGTGTTCTAGTGATCAGAGTTCTCGGCTATAGATCCACAGGTTCGGGTTCGATTCCCGAGCTACCAAATTTTCTGAGAAGAAGTGGGTCTGGAACTGGGTCCACTCAGCCTCGTGAGGATAATTGGGGAGCTATTGTAAGGAAATAGCGGCTCCGGTCTAGAAAACTGAGATTAATGGCCGTGGGGATTCGTTGCGCTGACCACGCAACACCTTCTATCCGCTAAAGTTGGCACTAACATCGCCGACAAGCGGTGGTCACTCGGTCGGTATAGTTCGCCTGTTGACTGAAACCACGGAGTTTGTTTCTTTGTTTATTGTACAGCATCTGGGCCGACTCTGGGGCTGACCAAGCCTCCTATCAACTGGGTACTGCGGATTGTTTATTCGGGAGTAAAGCCACAAGGGCCGTGAAGCTGACCACACCCCTCCATGTAGTGCCTAGGTGTCCCATATTTCTTCAGTGCGTACTGCATAATTAATTAGGTGCAGGGATAACTTTGCCTTTACCTTTTACCTGTGGGCAGAACATACATTTAAGGATGGCTTGGAGAGACAATAGCAGACCTTATACCTATTACGTACGTATGCAATGACTCAAATACGATTATTTCTAAGAGATAAATACATATAAATCAATATAACAAACGGTGAATCACAGATCTAACGGCTTATTTCAAAATAAGACCAACGTTTCTTACGGAATAACTGAACGTGCGGACGTGAAGGACTGAACTCGAGTACTGGCTCATGAAATTCCCGGATAATTCGTTGTTCGTGATGTGGTGTACCGTAAAACTCTCCACACGCTAGAACAGAGAAGCTCCAGCCTGAGCTGCGGTAAATTATTCAAGCGATCAGTCCGTCTCGGAATTCAGTTAGGCCCGTGGCTAATCGGTAACCATAGCAACGTAGTCACTTATGTGATTGACTGATCCTTATATTATTTAACGGGACTTTTGCACTTTCATGAGTGTCTAATGGTAGTTTAAGTGTGAATGTTGGAGTAAAAGCGATCTGGAAATAGATGGTCATTATCTCTTTACAGGCAGCGCTTCAGATATCGTCTGATGAGACTGAGGAGAATAACGGAAGAACTTCAGTGGTGATACGGTCATCGCGCTCTGTAATATGAAGCAGGTATTTGTGTGAAGAGTTCTGTGTTCTGGGATATGACGTAGTGAAGTCCATGGAAAGTCAAGCGAGGTTTCGGAGGGACATGTCGCCTCAATCATCATGGTCTAAAATAAGCCAAGCAAGAAACCATCCCTGTTTGATGGTTTCTTGCTTGGCTTATGTTTCAAACCCGAAGACTGAGGCGAAATGTTCCTCCGAAGCGTCAGTTTACTTTGAAAGGACTACACGGAGTTATATCCCACAAGATAGAACTTCTCATAAGCACCGCTGTGAGGGCCTCAAATCCTACAGGTATCTGTGCGAATTTGGGTTGAGTTTGTTCTCACATAGAAATGTGCGGAGCATATGGCTCAAACGGGAGAAACAACAAATACATACTGAATTTGACGAACTGGCAGCGCCATAACTCAGGCTGTTAGTCGCTTGCTTCCCATCGCGGCGGCCCGGGTTCGGGACCAGGTGAGGACATGTGGGATTTGTGGTGGACAAAGTGGCGCTGGAGCAGGTTTTCTCTGAGTACTTTGGTTTCCCCTGCCAATCTTCATTCCACCAGTTGCTCCATAATCACCCTCGCCTATCACCTGGGGCTGGTACAATAGGCAAGAAGTGGCCGCAGTACAAAGTGGACTCAGTCTCACCCCACTAAGAATTTGGCGAAAAAAATCTTATACAGGGCGATCACTCTAAGAACCAGGCCATATATGATATATTGGGCTTCAGCATCCTGTTGCATTACTATTAATTTTCAGTGGACTAGTGTTTTCACCGTAAAAATGCAACGTTTTTATTCCTGCCATCTATCCTACGTACACGCCTCTACATATTTCGGCTTCATACGGCCATCCTCAGGCGTATTTACTCTTACTAAAATTGTTGTACTGCCAGTTCAATTCAGTCGCGTGTGAAACGCATTGTTATTTTCAACAGAAATCCTCTAGAATCCATAAAATGCTGTTGCCTGCTGATTTGCCAGCAGCGCAAATTGCCGACTGTGTAGAAAATGTATAGTTATCCCTGTAAGAGACCATGGAGGTCCATACGATTGTGAGATGTCGAGGCTCTGACTTAGTTATGACTTGTTTCTGATTTACTCACATGTGCTTTTGTGTGAAAATGTAAAAGTAAATAAAGGTATCCCTGTAACAGGCCGTGTAGACCCATAGGGTTGTGAGATCTTGAGGTTCCAACATCTAGACAATCGGCTCACATATTGCAGTGGGGTTGTTAGCCTTACGCGCCGGCCGCATTTTACCCCCAGGAAGATTCCTGGTACTCATTTCTGTTAGAGCCTGATTCGACCTCAGGTTCATAGTGCAGCTGGAAGAATTAGGTCCATTGAAAATTCCAATGACCTCATCGGGAATTGAACCCGCGACCTTCATGCTTGTATATATCATAGTGCCTCAACCAACTACGCTACCGCGTGCTCCTGCACCTACTGCGTACGATATATTTCTCGAATGGTGTGTTTCTGTCGCCCCTTGTTAAGTTTTTCTGGCTGTGCTTGTAGTGATTATTTGATTGGCAGATGAGAGAGTGACTGCAACTATGGATCCGAAACACAGGTCAGGTTGGACCATCAGAGATACAGTCGACTGTTGGTGATGAGCTTCTGTTTTTCTAGTATGTGGAAGACCACAAAATTACACCACATAGCATATGCGCTTGAAGACTTACCAACTGGGATGTGGCGCGGCTTAGTCCAGTAAAGTTTACAGATGTTTCGGAGGGCAATACTCCTCAATCATCAGGGTCAATGATTGAGCCAAATGATTGCTGCTACTTGCTCGATTAAGTTATTCTGATCCAGATTGAAGACGTAGTTAATACGTTCCTCAGAAACGTCGGTGATATTCTACTATATTACACGGAGTCGCATCCAAAAATAAACTCTTCATTCACTACCTTGAGAAACTCGGATCCAAAACCGTCGATATATTTCACAAACATAAAATTATTAGGAGACGAACATAAGAATGACGTGGAAGTCAGGCCCACTGCTGCACAGAACATAGCGCGTAAGCGCAATTCGAGTAAAGAGAATGAACCCTGAAACAAAGTCCCAGAACTAATGGTCATTCCGCAGGTACTTCTAAGGAGAATAAGTATTATAAGGCATAAAAAGAGACAGAAGAAGTGATCTGGGTGTGAAATATCACCATCTAACTGATCGCCTATCTACTTCCCCTTTCGAACTCAAAGAAAACTAGTCGTTGTCACTGCAGGGGGTGATTCTCGAGCAGCAAACCACCCCCTCACCCAGCCATCATGTTATTTGTCACAGAGCAAAAAGAGGGGGAGGAGAAGGAGAGACGCAACGAAAAATCAATGAATATAGTTGAAATTGTGGTGTTATTTGTGTCACAGGTGTTCAGCGTGTATTTCTATTGGCTACAAGAAAAAAAGAGAGAAACGTCGACTCACGACCAATGGTTACGTGTTGGTTCCCGGGCGTCTCAGAAAACGTGTCTGTCTCCAGGCAATCTGTACTCACACAACCGGACCAATCGCATAAACTTGGTTTTTACCACGAGACGCAAAAACGTTAAACTCTGTTTTAGACAGAGCACAGTACAGCTGCAAACTCGTCTTGTATAAGTATTCATTTTCTTCCCTTTAACATTTTAGCCTCAAAATTCGAATTATTTGTGTCATAACAATATTCATATTTGGCTATATTTAGGGACCGGATGTTAATGCACATGCATATTTCTTTCTTGCAACCAGAAAATATGCTCGTTTGGATGTATGAATTACTTCGTTTCTTAAATTTTGGACATGATTTGATGGTGCATATAATTGCATATCTTGCATGTTTTATGAATAAGAATAATGTTTTCGAAGATCTCTATTTATACAGCATATTTCCTTTTTAAAATATTTATCGTATATATTTTTTAATTTGGTGTTCAAATTTTCAATCATGGTCGTGTGTATACAATTTTCCTTTTCCGTATTAGAATATGTTGCATATTTGACTCAACATTTCGTCATGATTCATGTTTCTGATGCAATACCCAGGACAGGACTTCCCCGATCCCTCTACTCGTAACTTGCCTCATCCGTCTACCATCAAAGTGGCCGCGAAGAGATTAGTCAGGAGCGTCCACATGTAGCCGCTATCAAAGTAGTACTATTCAACCCCGATTCCTCTACTCGTAACTTGCCTCATCTGCGTACCATCACAGTGGCCGCGAAGAGATTAGCCAGGAGCGTCCACATGTAGCCGCTATCAAAGTAATACTATTCAACCGATAAGGGACTTCACTTATTTATTTCCGAAGTCTCCATGAGGTTCGTTACGCTTCTTCATTTGAAGCTGGGGGCCATTCACATTAGTGGTGACTAGTCTCTAGTTAAGTTTATTTAGCTTTCTGTAGTCATGCCGAAAGTGAATGTAAGTCAGAAAACGAAATTACAGCTGGATCGGAGGGAGTTCGAAGGAGAGATGGTAAGTACGGATAACAGCTTAAATTCCAGAGAGAAACGCTGGTTCATGAAGACCCCTGTGTAAGATAGACGTATGGTTCTAGCAGAGCGTCACGCTGAAGTACATGTTCCGAGTTTGAGGTAATGAACTTGAAGGACGTCATGTCGATGCAACAAAGAATCCAGAAATCAGAAAGCAGGAACTGTAGCATCTAAACTTGTGGCCATTGCTGTTTCAGTACAACACGGCACTTGAATTGCTGGAGCCAACTGTTAGGATCAGCAGCGGAATGAGACAGCAGAAAGTTCCCACCTGTTTGTCCGTCCGTCCAGTAACCGCCGCACCATAATCCAAATTGGATGTTATTGAATTCTCGTGTCCTCGCTGTTCCCCATTCAGGCTGGAACAGTAGTCACTCTGATGCTTCTGCAGCATGGCTTCATGCTCTCCTGACGTGGCAATTGGCATGCGCTGAAGAAGAGGACGGGAAATATAAATTGAAATGCTTTTATTTTGTCTTACTTTTGTTAGTTCTTTCTGCTTGCGTACGTCATCTGTTATACACATTGTGTGTCCTTCGTAAGGAACTGGAATCGCAATTTACTCTAATGACTTCGCTGTTGTCTGCTGCAATTAAGTAAAGTGGCTTTCACTGACTGCAGAAGCAGAGAGAGAGAGGCAGGTACAGATTTTCTGGGTTTATGGCTCATTACGTAACAGTTTATTGTGCCCGAAAAGTCTTTCCTTCATTAAACTGCAACATCTTGTGTACAGAAAGCGCCGTGTTTAATGCTGGAATTACGCAATTTCCACAAAATCTTTATACAGTTTAATTCACATACTTAATCAGAATCCTGTCATTTTTCGTTAAAATTTAATATCGTTAAATTGGAAAAGGAACATGTCCAGTCGCAGAATAGAAGATGACACACTATCTTCCCAAGCAGCTGATTAAAAAAAATGTTTAAAAATGGCTGTACTGCTTACAGTTCTCTTAATAAAACCCACTTCAAGAAAACAGTAAAATATAATGTCGGTAAACATATAAAATATATAAAATTTTATGTAAATTTAAATTAATTAGCCTAGAATTAATGTGTTGTTGGACATTATCCATCATCTTGTCTGTTCTTAAAAAAAAAGCCGTCCTGTTTCTGTGTTTTTTAAAAGAAACAGGACGTTTCTTTTTAGAACAGACAAGATGATGGATAATGTCCAACAACATATTAATTGTAACAGTGTTGCAATTACAGAATCCATGCTTTTTGGAAACTTCCATTTTTGGACAAAATAAGGAGAATAACGCTTTTATTTTTCAAAACACAAAGTAGTAGCTATCAAAGCGCAAAACGAAATGGGGCCCAAATTCACTAAAACTTGTGGAGTCACGTGTTTAGAACGAACATGATTCCACAGCCCGATGCGGTCAAGAGTGTCTTGAATTACAAGAATTTTATAAATATAGTACGGCACTTGTCCAAGCACCAGGACTCCTTGGGTGGACAACACAAGGATTTTATGCTAAAAGCACAGAATATGAGCGGGTGTGCGTCAAATTTCGAGGCAGAGCGTGCTCAAATAAAACGTACCTCCAGTTTCCAATTATTTCGACTATGCATAGAAGTGAGCAACATGCCCAAAACTAATGTACGAGCGCTAAGTAACACATACAGAAAAATAACCTGAGCTGCCCTGCATAACTAACCGGGATAGCTCAGTCACTATAGTGTCCAGGCTAGGACTGGAAAAGTGATATTTGAACCCCCGGCAGGAATAGAGATTTTTCCTTCGTCACCACATTCGTACTGGCTCAGAAGCCCACCCATCCAGCTGTCTGTTCAGTGGGCACTGCGACCCTTTCTTTGGAGGTAAGGCGATCGAGGAGCTAAGCCGACAACTAACCCGCATGTAGTGTAGGTTGATTAACGTGTGGAGCTAAGCTTCCACTTCTATATTATTATTATTAGGGCTCTATAGCCCTTTGTAGGGCCTTGGGCGCTTTTACAGTTTCTTGATCCTAAACACAGCCGGTAGGACTCCTTGGACAGGGAATCAGCCCGTCGCACAGCCGCTACCTACACATAGGACAACGCAGACACAGAATAAACGCACACACATATATCCATTCCTTTGAGTGGGATTCAAACCCACGATCCCAGCATTCGAGTGAGAGAAGACAGTTCATGCCACAGTTCGCGTGACCACTGCGATCATCTCCATTTCTCTATGCTTCATGGAAAGGCGTTTCACCTTGCAGAGGCATAACTTAGTGACTCGACGATAAAAGGGGTTTTTGCGAACGAGGTTGTGGGGCTGTCGATGCTTGAAGCGACAATCACGCAGTAAACTTCTATACAAATATTTACTGTTGCTGTAATGAACATACGGGCGAGCTTCTTACAGCTACTAACACCACTACCAGTATTCCAGTCTGTTGTGCCTTTGTTAGTCGTTGGTAGTAGCGCTTCGGATAATGGAAATTCCTCCTCCTTTGTATTGTCCTCTTTCGTTCTATCCTCCTGGCCTCCGACCGGTCCACGCTATACTACCTAGGCCCTCACAGGAAAGGAATCACCTACTTCTACAGATCCGTTACTTTTTCTTACCACTCTTTTTCCATGGAAACCTGATTATCGAACCGTTGCGTAGCAGCGGACGGTTTCTAGCTTACGACTGACGACTTGTATATCGGAGGTCCGCATCTTTATACGTTGTCGGTAACGGAGCGCGAACCAATGGGCGTTGGAGCTGCAGCGGTCTGCGCTGATTGGCTACAGCTTGATTCAATGTGGATGGATCCCACGAATTCTTCAAACGTGATTTGCCTATGAACTTTAGCCACTGGGGAAGTGTGTGTTAACACATTTACGGGTACTTCTGTTATGACATGCGTTCCTCTCGACAATGCATACCTGTTCAAATATTAAACATCGAGAAGACAGAAATCTGTTCATTTCTCCAACCTGGGCATTTGCATTAGCCTGTATTGGCGAACTCCGCGACAGGTACAATGCTGTTCAATCAATGGTAAATGTGGAGTGCTGTCACAGACATTGAAGAAATGTTTCCTATACGTATGTACGGGTAGGTACACATGTAGACATTCATCCTTATACAGTGGTTACAGCATTGTAAAACAGCTGAGCATCTCCCTAGACTGTCTCTTGTTTATTTTAGTATCACACCCAGAGCCTGAAAGTTTTTTGATTTGGTTTTACCATGTGCTTCCAAACTCAGGAATCTGCATTCTGAAAACACAACGCACAGCCTATTTATCTGTGTCACGTGGTTCCTAAAATAGGCCAAGTGGTCTTGTAGGTTATAAATACTAGAATATACAAAACTATAATTTTTCCTTTGGTTCTCTATGGGTGTGAAACTTGGTCTCTGATTTTAAGAGAGGAACACAGAGAACAGGGTGCTGAGAAAAATATTTGGACCGGAGAGAGATGAAGTAAGGACTGGATTGATCTGGTTCAGGATAGGAACCGCTGGAGGGCTCTTGTAAACACGGTAATGAACCTTCGGGTTCCATAAAATGCTGGGAAGTTCCTGAGTAACCGCATAATTGGCAGCTTCTCAAGAAGGGCTCAGCTTCATGAGTGAGGGTCTTGTAGGTTACGGCAGGGTGATGGTTTGATTAGTTTCTGAGGAATATACCCTGATGAATCAGGCACTATATTCCTCCGAAATGTTAGTACCCATCTACCATACTACATTGTGTCATAACACAGAAATAAAGTATTCATAATATTGAAGAAGGGGACAAAAAGAATGTTAATAAATAGATAAAGAAATGGATATTGTCAGGAGTATGTTTTAGTGTTCCTTCGTTCTTATACATACCCAAATATTTTCATATAATATGGATGACAGTGCTCTCTTTAGCAAAATACACAGACCATACAGAGGCTTAGGGAAGCAAAGAGAGGGTGCGTACGTGTGAATAACTAGACATGCCCAACCAGGAAATCTATAATAGCTTCAAGCAAATTTCCATTTACCTAAATAACGATAATAAAAAAGAACCAATAGAAAACAGAATTCGCATTGTAGCAAATTTCCATCTACACGAAAACGAACTTCACTCTGTATAAGATAACTCGTGCTCCCATGTACCGTATTGTGCATGGACCTGACTCCTACAAGCCACATGTGAGGGAGATGATGTCAGAAGGGGGAGTAAGAAGACATGCCGGTAACGCCGGGTGTGATAGGGTGCCCATATTATTGCTGGTATGTGCCCCTGATTCGCTTCTCCAACCTCACTTCAATTTCGAAACATAACTCAGGGCTGTCCATGCATTTGTTTCTGTATTTTGTTCATCTTTTTACTTACGAAATTCAAAGGTTAAATTTCGAATAAATACATTAAAATTTGATGAGTATATTTTTATATTCGTCCCAATTTATATTCTTCTTCTTCCACCTTTCGTATTAGGCCCTCAGGACTGTTTACTTCAGAAGTAATTTGGAACTATGGGTCTTAGAGACAGTTGGTAGGACTCCTTGTACGGAGGATTATCCTTATCGCAAAGCCGCCATCTACAAAGGACAACACGAACACGATAGAAATTCATGCCTCGAGTGGGATTCGAACCCACGATCCCAGTGTTTGAGCTGGCGAAGACATTTCATGCCTTAGACCGCGTGGCCATTGCGACTGATATGTCCATTAATACAGACAAACATGTTTTTATGTTTTTGATATAATAATAAGAATGATTTTCAACACATTTTTCAGTGACGTGGACGGGTTAAATTCATAAAGAAAAAATGTTTCAACTTTTTGGAAATCTATAGTCTGTCGCTAACAAATCTTGGGGCTCAGTCAAAACTCGGTACCTTAAGAACATAAAACAAAAACCGACAGTGATATTCAGTAGTAGTAGTAGTAGTAGTAGTAGTAGCAGTAGTAGTAAGTTATTACATATTAATACAATTTTTTATTAATAATTTATTACATTTTCTTATTGCTAGTGGGGTGGGACTAAGTCCCTTGTACTGCGGCCACTTCTGGCCTATTGTACCAGCCCCAGATGATAGGTGAGGGTGATTGTGGAGCAATTGGTGGAATGAAGATTGGCAGAGGAAACCGAAGTACTCCGAGAAGACGTGCACCAGCGCCACTTTATCCACCACAAATCCCACTTGGCCAGACCTGGGTTCGAACCCGGGCCGCCGCGATGTGAAGCCAGCGACTAACCGTTTGAGCTATGGCGCGGCCAATTTATTACTTACTATGACCTGGTGTTCTGTTATTGTTAATGAAATGGTGATCGTCTTTTCATTTCTTAAGATAATGAACAAGTTTTATTGAACATCTTAGTAGGCATCAGCATGATTAGCATAAAAATCTGATTATCGCCATTAAATTTGGTTACTCCTTGCACAAAACAGACGGCCCGAAGATGCTCGTTTGCTCGCTCTGTGCCCAGAGTACACACTGCCTCACGGCAGAGCTTGGTGAGCGGCGCGCCCTGCGGACGGACATTGATCGAATTTACACCCGCAGCGCCCCTCCATACATGTAGGTACTACGTGTAATGTAACGACAGGTACAGGAAAATACGAGAATGACAGAGCATACACACTCGGTCGGTAATAAAGCTGTCCACTTGCGCGCATTCGGCAGAAATGAAACTGTGTACACAAGTTTAGGGAATGGAGCAAGTCGAATGGGATGGTAGCTATTTCTGTAAAAGTAAAAGTAAAGTTTTCCTTGTACATAATCAATTAAGCACCACGCCATGAAGACGTATAAGGAAGCGTAGGTAGAGCTCCACCACTCTTGACCTCGACGCTAGATGAATGAGTGATCAGCTTCGGGGCCCGGCCGCTTTGCCCCTGGGAGAAGGAGCCCACGGTACCAATTGGATAGGAGACTGGGCGAGCCCCAAAGCCGGTCTGAACACTCTGGAAAGACAAATATCACTTTCCCGTCCGGGAAACGAACCTCGGCAGTCCAGACCGTAACCCGTCACCTGACAGAATCTCTCGGAATATGTAAATACACTTACAGTAGAATATGGCCCGTTAAAATCAACAGGACACTGAAAATGTTAATAAGGAACCACGCGTTACAGTCCATCTCGCTCCTGAGAATGCTATTAGGTACTAAAGAAAACAAAGAAGGAATTCAATTCAGAGTGAACTTGGGCGAAAAGGCAGAAATCTGAGGTGTGTTATAGCAAATGGCGATACAACACATGTATGTAGCAGGGTCGTTTCTATTGCAGAACAGTTTACGGCCGCTGCGTCACAATGACGGGGAATGACTAGAGGAGGCCCATGTCTGTACGCTTCAGTGACTGCACGTTAAGTTATCCCTGTGCTTTTGTAATTAAGGATCACTCCACGCAGACTTATAGAGAGTGCAGGTATAGCTCGACCAATCTTGACCGCGTCACTAAATGGAGTACGCTAAAAACAATCGTTTCATTTTGTTTCTTAGGACGCTTTAAATTAACAGGTGGCACCCAAGGATGGTAAAGGTAAAACTATCCCTGTAACAGACTGTGGAGGCCCATATGGTTATGAGCCGCGGAGGCTGTCATGTTTTCTAGACCAGTGTTTCTCAACCGCCGGACCGCGGCCCGGTACCAAGCCCTGGCATCAATTATACCGATGCCCCCGTCTTATAAAAAGAAGAATTTACCGGGCCGCGATCTGACAAAGATTGAGAACCGGCTGACAGATGACTGTGAAGTTGTCAGCCTTATGAACCGGGAGCCCTTTTAACCCCAGGAAAATTCCTGGTACTTATTTCTTTTAGAGGCTGAGTCGACCCCAGGGCCATAATGTGGCTGGAAGGATTAGATTAATTGAAAAATCCAACGAACTCATCGGGAATCGAACCCGCAACCTTCCGGCTTGTAGCATAATACCTCAACCAACTACGCTACCGCGTGCCCCACACAAGAATGGAGTTTACTGAAATATATGTTACGAACAAGATGTGGCTCTATATATATGTATATATCATCATCATCATCATCATCAGTAATCTGTCAGGCGACAGGTCCACAGTCTCTTCCAAAACAATTCCTCCACTTAATGCGATCTAGAGATTTCTCCTTCAAATGACAGTATCCTCTTCTGTCCCCAAGGTCATCCAGCATCTTCTTGCGTCTTCTTCCTCGTCTTCTTGTCACTTCTATCTGCCCCTCTATCTTTCCTTCATTAATTTCTTTTAGAAGGCAGTTTCTGCGTAAAACATGACCAATCCAATTACCCTTCCGTTTTATTATTTCGTGTAGGATATTCCTCTGCTCACTGACTCTAATTAACACTTCTTCATTTCTCACATAATCGGTTCAACTGATCTTCTATATAATTAAATACTTTTCCTGGGGAGTAAAGCGCGGCCGGCGCATAAGGCTGACAACCTTACAGCCATCTTTGAACCGACTGTCTACATAATGTGGGACCCTCAACGTCTCACAACCCTATGGGCCTTCACGGCCTGTTACAGGGATAGCTTTACTTTACTTTTACATATATATATATATTTTTTTTGCGCTATCTAACGACGCGTTCAGTATCCATATTCTATACCGCAGGTGGGATGTGAAGTTAATTACTCATATTTATTGCATTCGTAATTTATGTACATTTCAAAAGCTCATTTGAATTAGCCTGTTGATTTCAGATTTAAGCGGTCGCGTACGATTTGAGTGAAAAATACTAATTACACTTCGCGGCCCACAGAGCCGACAGCAAGTTGAAAATATTAATACATGAATCATATTTGTTGTATCTAATTCCAGGGAGACCCCTCCCATGCTCTAGGGACGTAGGAACGTAGGAACGTAAAATTATTTAGATGAAAGCACAGACTTTAGGGCTTTCCCGCATGAAACGGCAATTTAACTCGTGCAAATTTACGCACTAACATCCTTACTGATGCACTAGAACTTATGTCCACCTTCACTGCTTAAGGACATGTCTGCAGATTATCCGAGCAGAACTGATTTTACACGCTGCGTTAGTGAAACAACTATATTCCAAGAATAAAAAGATATTTTCGGAAATTCTGTCCTGTGGTTTAGGGGCTGATACTAGGCCAAAGAGTGAACAACAGGCATTAACTCGATATAAGAACCTTCCCCTACTTTCTAAGGAGGGTCTAGAAATTTTAAGCTATTCCTGTAACAGGCCGTGGACGCCCATAGGGTTGTGAGACGTTGAGGCTTCCACATTTTCTAGACAATCGGCTTACAGATGGGGGTGAAGTTTTCGGTCTTGTGCACTGATAGCCCTTTATACCCCAATAAAATTCCTGGTACTCATTTCTGTTAGGGGCTGAGTCGACCCCAGGGTGATAGTGAGGCTGGAAGGATTATATTAATTGAAAAATACAATGACCTCATCGGGAATCGAACCCGCGACCTTCCGGCTTGTAGCATAGTGCCTCAACAAACTATGCTACCGCGTGCCCCTCTAGAAATTAAAAGCCTATAAAAACTTTGCATGATAGTTTCAAGGCAATAACGACAAACCGAACTTTGGAGACGAATGATTGGCTGTTAAATCCCGAATTGATTGAGGCCTTCCACGGTTTCCTCTCTCACCCCCGGGATAGTTGGACTTTCTTAAATTTGGACAAGCCTGCTCTCGTCCACGTCATTCTAACCCATTATTCACTCAACATTCACCAATTCAAAACTTCACACTCCGACGTAAACGATTCTGAATGCATTAAACAGACTTGAAAAGTAGTTATGAAAACCGGTACATCAGTTAATTACTTATCTTACATCTTACATAGTTAATTACTTGTTAAATTTGAAATTACAATTTGAAATCCGCAAAAATGTTAATTTTAAAACGACAATAAATAGACGTGGACATGTTTTTTAGAGTAAGAAATTTTTAAAATTCTCAATCTAGCGGGTTCTTCATTTTGACCTTCTGGATGGTCCTGACCTATGGTATGGGGAAGGGTAGAGTACAGGAAACGAAAACAAAACTGTGATTATAAAACCTCGCTGAAGTAGACTGATATATGTGTGAAAGATAATATTAAACTGTATGTCAGGTATATTACTGAACTAACCTAGGTTGGTTTGCATGATGGTAGTGATATAATTATTTTTAATTTATTTATAATTTATTAATTTATTTTATTTATAATTTATTAATTTATTTATAATTATAAAACCTCGCTGAAGTAGACTGATATATATGTGAAAGATAATATTAAACTGCATGTCAGGGATATTACTGAACTAACCTAGGCTGGTTTGCATGATGGTAGTGATATAATTATTTTTTTTCATGAATACCTATAATATGTCATGTTTTGAGTAGTTGAACGACTACCAATTTTTCCAAAATAAATTATTTATTACTTGGAGAGAAAACAATCAATTATCTGGGTTAATGTGATGATGGTAATTCATCTTGGTTTGAAGCTCAGAATTTAACACCAAAATGCTCATATTATAATATGTAATGTAAGGAGAATATATAATTTACAACCCACACAGCCTTAACTGAAGAACACAACTGCAATTTACGGTTTAATATTCCAGACATATTATTATATACACCTGCATTCACACATACACACCAGTGGGAGGAGTAAAATGTAAAACATACATAATCTGACTGGCTGATGCATATAGCATCTTAATTGTTAGGTATTGCCTGTTGCTGTTGTATATACTTGTACCTGGAACAATTATACATGGTTCACTTCACGCACGTCTGCTTCACTGTACACAGTGTTATGCCACAGTGCGCGTAAAAGTATGATCGTCTACACTGCCTAATTGCAAACGCTTTATCTGCGAACACACTATTTCACTGCACCTGTTGTACTCTCAGGCGGAAATAAGAAATTCTGACAGCAAGCAATAGGAGATGTTAGTTCAACTTTTCTTTCTAATAGGGGAAAGATGGTGAAATATGGAGGAAATATTAGTACATTAATACGACCGAACACACGTTTTTCTAAGGAATTACACGTAGATTAAAAATATATATTGTGACATGACGCCCGAAAGCCGTAATAGTGAAGTCAGAATAGACGCTTATCGTTACGCAACGACTCGGTAAACACAACTCCGCGGCAACCAATAAGCAAGCATCAATCGAAAGGTTGTGTTTTCTGCGTGGTCCGTGCAAAAGTGGTTATAAAGAAGAGTTCAGATGGAAAGAGTCTAGTTGAGTTTCGGGACGCCAACCTTCCGGGACATCAGCTTGGGAGCAGAGGAAGTGAATTGAGTCGCGTCTTCGTAATTGGCAGTTGCAGAATACTGGCAAGAAAGGGGATTAGGCGTTACATAGAATACTTCATGTGTGATTTGAAGTGACGGTGAGACTGTTATAAATCCGTTGCCAGGATACGACTAGCGAAGACTGAGAGCCTTAATGCGTGTGAAACGGTGAACTGTAAAGAGTGTAGATCAGCGATAGCGCTGCAGTACCTGTAGTCCAGAGTTGTATTTCAAAAATGTGTCAACAAATCCAATCAGCCCATCCAAAACCCGTCTTGTAAGTAACACCCAACCGCTACAAGTGACAATAATATGAAATTATGTGGATAATTTCACTACAATGAACCGCGTATGACGTAATTTGGCAACTCTCCAAACCGGTTTTGGGGCCCACTCGCACTCATATCCAATGGGTACCGGTGGCTCTTTCTCCAGGAGTAAAGCTGACCACTCATCTCCAGCTAGTGCCGAGGTCAAGAATGGTGGAGCTATACCTCCATTTCCCCATATGCCTTCATGGCGTGGTGCTCATTTAATTAAGCTTGGAGACAAACTAATTTTTCCCTACTGTCTGTGTGCCCTCCTGATTTTGTCCAGTATTGACGACATATTCCAGTCTGATCAGATTACTTATAGCCTATGGTTGGCCCGTACCAACCCTCCTTCTCTTTGGTTCCTACTGTCATTTGCCAATGACTAGACACGCTATTTGAATTGATAACTGCGTTTAATGAACGCTTATAACACGTAATTACAAATCACTATAGCACACTAAATCTGCTCAGTCTGCTGTGTCATCACTAGTCGTTGCATGGTAGCGGCGTCTAACAGTGCAACTCAGGACTCCAGCCTGGTAACCGCCGACTCCGACCTCCGACAATCGACTACCGACTCAGAGTCAGAGTCAAGGTTACTTTACGACGGGCGGTTTACCACCAATCAGTTCTTCTTGGCGCCAAGCCCCTTCAGGTTCCCGAGTAGAGACTGTGTTTTGCAACTGAACCCTTGCGGTCATAGTCCTTACGTGACATCCTCTCCGATGGACGAATGGATTTTTCTCTTGTGAGTAAGCTTGGCCTTTTGTAAAGTGTACGTATCGCACATACAACTTGTTACTGAAAAATGTTCCTTTTGCTTTACACACAAGTGCTCTGTCAGTGCAACCTTTGCAGAGCAGATCATGTCTATCTTACGTTATCTTATGCTGCAACGGCAGTTTAGTCATTTGAACAGTCGTAAGCGTGACCGCCGCCAAGTTTAAGGCTCTTATATTTTGTAATTCTGGTTTCGCCTTGTCCTATGTTGCGAACATGTTCCTTCTCATGATTTTGTATGACTTATGTTTGTTGCCTGCATAATTTTGTTACATAACTCACTGCCGACTCTGCTGGTGTCCTCGTTATATAACCTCGGTACGGACGGCGTAGAAAACGCCGATTCCAAGAAGTCTTCCATTGTCGAATGACGTATTAAGAGGGATATTGTCTAGCGATGGTCCGGGTATTGTTGAAGCGGAATCGCGTTTCGGTTGCCATAGAAACATGTTTGCCGGCCGTTGCCTAGCATTGAATGCCTTTTCTGGGTCCTCTATTCCGCATTTCAGCCGCATGTCACACTACTACTGAGTCTCACAGTTACGGCTACCTAGCATAATACAGCTAAGTAGATATATTCCCACAAACTGTGGGACACAACTTGCGTAAGTGGGACAAGCCCTTTCGTCTCAGATCTCTCTCTCTCCTTCGAGAAAGCAAAACATTCGCCAATAAGACAAGCACCATACAGAAGTGGTATATAATAGTCTGGTAGCTGGGTACCAATATTTCTGAGGAATAGAACATTCCATCCTGAAGATGGAGTAGCATGTTCCTTCGAAATGTTGAGGTTCACCTGACTACATGTAACCATAACCCAGAAGACCGCAATATGGATCTTCACCGCTGAGGGAACCTTAAACCTTATTTAAGATAAAAATAAATTGTGTATGTAAAAGACCAGAAGGTAAGAGACAAGAAAAGCAATTGAAGAACACTGAAACGCCGCGTAGCTCAGAGACCGCCCGACGTTTCAGGAGAACATGTCGCCTCCACATTCTATAAAGCAAGGAAAGAGACAATGTCTCTGGACTACACGGCATTACATCCCACAAAACTGTACTCTTCAAAGTCATCACCTGAGTGCCTCAAGCAAATGCTCAAGAAACTGTAGGCCCTGAGGTAAAGGTAACGTTGTCCCTCTGCTTAAATAACTAAGCGCTACTCCCTGAAGGAGTATGGGGGAGTGGATGTATAGAACAACATTTTCTTGACCTTGGCACTAGTTGGAGAGTAGTGGTCAGCTTCACGCACCGGCCGATTTACCCCGGAGAAAAAGGCCCCGGTATCCATTGGATAGTAGATTTGGTGGACCCCAGAGCCGGTCTAGACGACGGGGAGAAGTGGAAATTCTTACTCCCACCGGGACTTTAAATCCGGTCCCTCGGTAGTCCAGCCCGTCGCTATACCGACTGAGCTATCCCGGTTCCTTAGGCCCTGAGAGATCTCATAAAGTTAATGGACAAACTTTCCGTACATGCAGACTATTGTCCAAAGAATAAAACACCGGCAGCTGCAGAGGGACATCGTTTAGGGTTGTGAGACTCGTCGAACAAGAAGTTCCTGTAGAATTATATCAATGGAGAGCAAGGTACTGGATTAGGCAGTGTTAATATCCTTCCGTTTATTCATATCGTCGTTTCGCTGCAGGCAGGCCATGGCCTGAAGGCCTCAGGTGGGCCTACACTCACGATAAATCTCGCTCACGCACCAGCAGCACTGCTGCTAGTGGCTAAAATACCCACCCTTCCCGAAGCCCGCCTTGCCTACTTACCCAACAGGCCAGGAATCGATACGAACAACAGTTTCGATCTGCAGCTCTCCATCTCTCTCTCGGTCTCTATAATGCGTGTTTTACCTTTCAACCTTTCCACCTCTTCCTCCCTGCTCCCCAAAAGCGATTCTGTTCCTACGTTTCACTCGCAGTTCCGTACATGCACTGCACTGTGAGGTAACAGAAACGAAATCTCCAGACAACACAGAGATTATTTAAATAAAGAATGTACGGTTCTACGTAGGTCTACACACGTATTATGAGGACGGAATATTGTTCAATTCTTGCATCGAATCTCCATGAATCTAAATTAGAGTCATGATTAATTTTCTTCTTTACAGTTCCACCGAAATGTGTCTCCATTATTTTCCAGTTATAATTTCCGCTTTGGGTATTCAGCGGTGCCCATTTCTGTCTCCTCCACCCCCTCCCAACCCCAGGGGAAGCTACATTTTGCTATAATTCTGCACAATGTTGCACATCAGACACGTAAGCCCTATCAACAGTATTCTGCAATATCCATTAGGGTCTGGTCTTCTAGAAAGTGATCAAGGCTTATATAAATGGAAATTTAATTCAATGATTAATCCATTCATCATAATTACCATCGCTGTTAATCATAATAAATAACGTCACTGAATTCCGTGACCCTAACATACAGTGCCTTCCTCATAGTCCTCATATGGCGAATTAATTCCGATACAAATAATTTATTATAGGCTCATTTTGTTCTGATAATATAGATACCACAAAAAAACTTAGACGTAAACACAGAGGGAACTAAGTATTGTTGCTGTCTCGTCACTAGAATTTCCAAGGCGGAAAGCCGACAATAGCATGAAGCTGACCACTCATCTTCATATACTGCCGAGGTCAAGAATCTCCACTCCCCTATACGATTCATGGCGTGGTCTTTAAATAAGCACGGGAACAATTTTATTTTTACTATGCTACAAACCGGAAGGCCGTGGGTTCGATTCCCGAAAAGGTCATTGGATTTTTAAATTGACCTAATCCTTCCAGCCCAAGTAGTTAGTTATTAGAGAGGGTGAGTTTCCCCATGCACTTAGACCTGTACTGGTCCATTGTGCTTCCCTCCATGATTTCTACCAGTCTCTATATCCTATCGGTATTGGTACTTACCATCAGTCTCGCCCAGCCAGCGAGACCGGCTCCACTGGCTGAGAAGTATCTATAATGCTTTCCCCATCTACCGGAGGTATTAGTGACTGCTGTTGGGCGGGAAACGTCCGGAATTTTGACTCAGTGACTTCCTTTGGAGGTATGAGGTTCTTTTACGTGCCGTAAAGCTACGACACGGGACCCACGGCTTAAAGTCCCTCCCGGAGGACTTGTTCCCTGAATTTTTCCGCCCTTAAAAATTCGACGACCTCCGCCGGGTATTTGAACCCGCGTACTACGAGTCATGAGGTGGGAACGTTACCTCTAGACTACGGAGGCCGCTTTCCAGCCCCACTATGGACCTGGGATCCATTCAGCCTCTAACAGAAATGAGTACCAGGAATCTTCCTGGGGGTAAAAGGCGGCCGGCCGGCTCGCAAGGCTGACTTCACCGCCATCTGTGAGAGCTGATTGTATAGAAAATGTGGAAGCCTCGACGTCTCAAAACCCTATGCGTTCAAAGGCCTGTTACATGGATAGCTTTGCCTTTCATTTATTTTTGCTACTCCTGAGAACAGAGCTTTCAGATGTACGGTATACTCTTAGGGTAGCTTTCAATGGTCATAAGGTCATTTTGACTTCCCCAGGGCACAATAGGCCGCGTGCTTGAGAACAGTGCCAGTCGGCATTTTCACGGGCTAGACACACAACCAACACTTCCACTAAACCATCCTGTCAGAAGCACTTTGTTCCGGGTTTTGTTCAGACCTGTCCACCTATGAAAGTCACAACGTAAATTTTAACAACAGGTAAAGACTGGGTACAAATAACTTTTTCCCTGGCGTCCAAAAAGCAACCGTACATCCAATCGCGTCCATGATTTAGTGGCAGACAAACATGTTCCTTTGTTTTTGTAACTACAAAATGAATATCTGCTTGTACCTTCGAAAAAATGCTACCGGGCCTTGCTGTCTACGAACCGGAAGGTTGGAGAAGTTTTGACACAAACATAGGGCAAAGGATAATGAAAGAAATTCGTATATAAATTCAACCCCTGATGGGCTTGCTGGGGGGTAACGAACCAGACATAAAACTGAATATAATTTAGCTCCCCCGAATTGTTTTAGACCGTACCTTATGGCAGTTAGACCTTTCTCGCAAGCCCATTCTCTAAGTTTGCTACTAAGATCCATTGTTTTAACTGGGGTTGCTTCTCCCACTGTATAAGAAATAAAAATTTATGATCCACACCTGCCCACTCGGCAACATGGGTGTCGCTGTGAAGATTTATTACAGCGCCTTGAAAATTCACTAAGGACCTTTTTTGTCCTTCCTTTCTTTCTATCCATTTCTGACCCACACAGACAAGTTTAGCGGTAAATTTAGGACGCTGGAAATCACTTTCCTTTAAGTCCGAGGATGAGAAATAAAATCTACTGTTTTAAGGATGAGACAGAAAAATACAGGGTTTGTCTGAAACGATTTAATGGTTGATTGTAAATATGCATATAAAGTAGCCTTCTTTAAAGGTTTCACTGAATGTTTATTTTTATCAACTGTTAAAGCAGACAATAATTATTTAAAGATTAATATATTACCTTGAGGGTATGTGATACAGCGCTATAGATATTGTAGCATGTAGATCCGTTGCTAAGTAATGACCCTGTAAACAACGGCCCTTGCTAGGTAACAACCGTAAACAGTAACACAGGAATGGTATTCTCTACGCAGTCCGAGTGATAGCCACGTGCTGCAACAATGGAAGAATTGTTGGGAGAGGTGTTTTCTTTGCGGTCCGTGCAGGGGCTATATAACAAGGAGCGGCTGCGAAAATGTTTGACGGTAATAAAAATTTGGTCTTGGGCCCAAATGCGTCTTGACACCAAGATAGACTGGCCGACTGACCGTCGGTCATATTGTAACTTTGACTTTGGCTTTGACTTAACAAGAGATTCTTGAGACGGCAGTGAGAAGAGTAGGAGTTTGGTATGAGACAGTCGCCGGCCAGTAAGGACGTGAACACGGAGTCTCTGGAAGCTACGGCATTAGAAGCCATTACTAGGAGACAACCGGTGAAGATACAGCAGACTGAGAAAATTTAGTGCGTGCTGTAGTTAATTGCAGAGTATGTGAACTAGCGATAGCGCTATAATTACTTGCAGTTACGGTCTGTAAGAGTTCAATAAATACAAACCCCACTTACAGTCCTCGTATACTATACTCGTAAATAATGGTTAGGTGACAGGAAAGAGCAAAATACTCCCGTGACTTCAATTCAGTATCCAGTAAACTGCGTATGAATGACATGAGGAAACATGAACAATTTAAGAACACAGGCGAGTAAGCTACTTCTTTCGTGATTTGTAACGATGTTTCCAGCAGTTCGGATTATATGCAATTGAATGATTGGATAATTATGCCGCGACAAGTTGGCTCAAGTGTTAATACTTTAAACTTATACTCGGGAATTGCCCAGTTCGAATCTCTGCCAAGATCCCGGGTACCCTGATTGAAACATTGTGTGCTTTTCCTCAGTCATTCGAGAAAATTATGGGATAATACCTCTAATTAGACCATCTAGTTCATAATTCACTTATCCCCCTACCATTCAACATTATGTAGTATAAAATACTGACACCATCGTCGAACGACAAAAAAAAAAAACAGAATGATTAGCAGGTGACGAACGGGTAAGGATTTGGAAGTAAATAGTGTGGTCTATCTTCTTGAATATAACACCGTATAGTTTGTGTAGCAGGTTCTGCTTGCTACCTGTTTCACGCTAGATTCTTTCTTGGCTTATTCTTCTAAACTGAAGATGGATGTGATAGGTTCCGAAATGTCGGTTGATTTTCAACAGATTAAATGGTGTTGTATCAAACAAAAACAACGCTTCTTAAACATCGCTGTGAGAACCTCATAACATACACAGTCTGAGATATTATCCAGGGTTTGTTTGGAGTGAGATGACAACAACGGAGAACCTCCAGGACAACCTGCCTCTGGGCCGAAGCAGGAATACCAACCACTTCAACGCCAAGCTCGCTAGAAAGTCATGAAGAATCCATACAGCACACGTGGGCGAGATAGGGCATGAAACTGAGTGTAGCGCGTCTCTACAGAGGTCGGTGTTACCATTTTAGAGTTTAAGTTTCGGACAAAGAGTTGCGAGGTAACTTTTTCGAGGAACCTATTGTTTAATGACGGAAACTACTCACTTAATGCTGGCAAAAATTTAACATATACCCGCAAAATTCTTGTAAGAGTTTGTTCTGAAAGTAAGAATGAAATATATTGTTGACCAGTATATAGAAGAATGCAGTCTTCTGGGATGTGGTGCCGTGTAGATATTGTGTTAACCGATGGTTCGGAGGAACGTATCGCCTCCATCTTCAGGGTAGAAGACAAGAAGAAATCCGCGAGCGAACCAGCGGGAGAAGGTGCAACAGATTGTTGCACCTTCTCCCGCTGGTTCATAGTCACCGCCGTGAAAACCTCAAATCTTACATAGTTATACATACATACATACATACATACATATATATGTATGTATAACTGTATATATATATATATGTCGAAACAGTAGTCTGACATTGAAGCAGTTGCTTCTTATAGTTTCTTCATCGTATCCTGAGATATGTCGAAACCCTAATCAGGCAGCGCATTATCGCAACGTAGATCTTTAAGTTTATGGCTTAGTCTTTTAACTGGCATTTGAATTATTTGGGAAAAACTAAGTTAGTTTTGTTTCTATCTATTTTGCAGCAGCAATCAAATAACATTGCTACGAATGTTTCATAATACTGACATGACGCCTGAATGTCGGAAGTGTGCAGTCAGAGAAGCACATCAGAGACGTGTGTTGCTAGACAACGGCTAGCTGAAACACATTTCCGTTGCAGCGAATACGCTTATATAAAACAAAGTGTTGCCCGGAGGTTGTCACACTTTTTCATGGCAACGGATGAAACAGAATAACAGAGGACAATCAACTGTTCGACTTGGTGATCTACTATATTCTGTCCGTATGAAGTTAGCTCAATCCGAGATTCAGACATCCAGACTAGAGACTCTTCAAGATTCAGAAAACAGTGAGAGATTTCTCACGTAAACATCTTAAGATGGAGTTTAATGTGTGAGCTGTTGTAATTAACTGTAATTGTAATACAGACATCCAATAAATCCAATCATGAAATTTAGAACCCACAATTATTAGTCATGTTACCATTATATGTGACATTACTGTATTTAATTTCATGTATAATGTACTTAATAAGAGCCAATATTATTTACTGGTGCATGTTAAAGAACGTGGAAGCAACATCAGGACTATTTATGAACCCCAGACATGCATCTTATTAGAAGTGAAATATATTATTCCTGTGCCCGGACAAAACATCCTCTCTTTATGAATCACAATTTATTTACCCATACTTTCCTACCCTTATTTATACCTTCTCCTTCAGTGCACTATAACCACATTAATGAACCTTTCTCTCTATATCTATCCATCTATCAATAAAGCTATCGTTTTTCATACAGTAAAAATATAAGACAGCATTTTTGTTAACCGATAGAGCTGAGTGTACGTTACGACTCCAAAAGGGGAACAGCGTGACCCAAAGATTCAATAAATCACTAAAACACAAAAGCATATTCAAGAAATACGGACACATATTCTAAAGTAGCATATGCAAATTTCACAATGAACCCAATAAAGTGAGGGAAAGAGAGGAAGATAGAGGTGGAGTGGTAAAATTCATGTGTTAGAACACTGGATAACCGGATAACCTATTACCATCAACAATTGAGCTCATTATAACCACAGGGTTGGGATGTTATATTGTTGTTACCCGTGTTCGCATTATGATAGGTTAGTGGTAACATTGTAGCGATAAAGATTCATGTTGACTAGTTCCCACGAATCACAATACGACACTCCTTCATGAAAGCACTTCATATCAAGCGCTATGCACATCCCCGGTTACAACTTAAACGCTTCATGTAACAAGAAGAATGGTTGTGTGTACATAATCAAAATCGGCTTCATGTACTGTGCTAATTTACAACACATACAGGCCACTGGGGAAGAATAAGGCTCCGTGCTCTTCACAAGTACGAATTTTCCATAATAAGAAGGAGGACAACCAAAGAATGGAGGCAGAGTAATTCTCAAGCTTATGTAGTTGGTTAAGGCACTAAACTACAAGCCGGAACGTTGCGGGTTCGTTTCTCGATGAGGTCACTGAATGTTTCAATTTATCTAATCCTTCCATGGCCCTGGAATCGACTCAGCCTCTAACAGAATTTTTTTATTATCTATTAGCAATCTGAATTTCCATTCTATGAGCTAATTTGCTGTCATGTACAATAATTATTCTATTGTACTAAGTTGGCTTGAAGAGCTGTAATCCATCGATTACGCCTCAGTTTTCCTGGAGATCATTTGGCCAAGTTCGTCTTAGTCTTCTGTATTGTGTAGGTTGAAGGAGAGCTTCTATTGCGTTGTTGGGGTGAGATTCCAGTTTCTGATGATGTTTCTAACAGAAATGAGTGCTAGGAATCTTCCTGGGGTAAAGGACGGCTTGCGCGTAAGGCTGACAACCTCAGCGCCATCTGTGAGCCTCGACGTATCACAACCATATGGGCCTCAACGGCCTGTTACAGGGATGGCTTTACCTTTTACCTTACGACCGAGGGTTGATATAGGACTAAAATTCACTCCTCTCTCCATCAGTTAAAGGCAGATAAACTTCGTCAAAACTTCGCCACATTTACTAACAACACATTTCCGCACAACGTCACGAAAACCGTCTTTTGGTAATTCCTAAAACAGCAGTATTTACACTGTAGAATAACACGTTCAGATGTTTTGGGGGCGTATTTAACGAAGCTATCAGGATCTACGCTACATATCATCGAAATGTGGGATAAGTGATGAATAGGAAAGGATTAAGAAGAAAATAGTTGTGGCCTGATCGAGCTATCGTTTCGTGAATCTCAAATTCCTGCCAGTACGAAGCGAATAGCCTACAGAAGATCCCATGTAGCTGAATTTTCATTCAGTTAAGGGAACAAGCCACGGCCACATCGACTAGACGGATAACCGAGATTTATATTCAGACATCTTGTGTCGCGAAATGATTGATGGAAGGCTGAAGTTCCTGAACGACACCTGTAAAAACCTCATGCGATAAAGCGAATTTTATGTAAAATATATACTAGATGATACAGTCAAATATACAGAATGTCCCATTATTACATGCTACATTTTGCAGGGTTGTTTCTGGGAAAAAAGTTAAAGAAGTTCATACGAACATGTACCCAGAGGGCGTTACCAAAAGTGTTATAATCCTTATAAAATATCAGCTGCATCGGTCAAATTCTGGAAAAAACAAAAACAAAAAAACAAAAAAAGGACGTTCCGAGAGGTTTTTTTCTTTTTGTCGTGGGGTGATCGTAGAGGTCAATTTGAGGCCGAAGAGGAAGGGTGGCATTGAAATTGGCAATTTTAAAGTGAAATAAAGAATACGCCCGAAATTTTCGAGCAATTGCGAGTTTCTTTTTCACGTACAGCTGAGCTGTGAGTCCGTTTCGATCACCTCTTGCAAGAAATAGTAATAACGAGCATATTATCCCTTTAAGACTGAAAGAGAGACAGAAGATAAAGAAAGTGGAGAGGTAGTGAAAAACACTACAATTTGGGAGGGAGGTGTAGGAAATTTTATCTCTGGCTTTCAAGGTTCCCAGGCAACCCTCGCTTGTCTTTCTGGTAGAAGTATATTCAAGAGACGGTAAAGCTGAGAGAAGAACTATGAAAGCCTGAAGGAATAAAATTAAAATTTGAGCTATGCCTCCTGTGAGATTTGAACTCACCTCTAGTTTACGAGACCAGCGCTCTGCCACTGAGCTAAGGAGGCGGACTTGAAGATTAAACTCCTACTAAATATTATATCCAGATTCAGGTCGTACCTCACAGCAAACACATTCCGTCCCCGCTAAAAAAACCAGCCGGTTAATGTTGTTATAAAAAAAATCGCTGTTTGTCGTGAATACCATATGAACCATAGAAATACACTTTGTCGCAACAGTTTCGATAGGTTAAAGTCAGTGGCAATGATTTCCTTTTATTGCTAGTGGGGTGGGACTAAGTTCCTTGTACTGCGGCCACTTCTGGCCTATTGTACCAGCCCCAGATGATAGGTGAGGGTGATTGTGGAGCAATTGGTGGAATGAAGATTGGCAGGGGAAACCGAAGTACTCGGAGAAAACCTGTCCCAGCGCCACTTTGTCCACCACAAATCCCACTTGACCAGACCCGGGATCGAACCCGGGCAGCCGAGGTGGGAAGCCAGCGACTAACCGCTTGAGTTATGGCGCGGCCCTTAGTGGCAAACATAGTAATCACTGGGCTTTAAAGAGTTAATAGCTCTTTTGTTTGCTTTCTTCTTATATATAACCTTTGAAATCTGGGTAGCACTTACGGTGTGACCATGGAAGTTCAAATTAAAATGGCTATAAATTCTTAAGGAAAGCCCTCAGAGTACACATCCATCTAAACTTGTTGCCCAGAAATCATTCTGTAGATTATGGCGCGTAATAACAAGACATGCTGTTTCATCTGTACTCTTACAGTGATATACACGTACATTCAGTCATATTTCAGACCATCTCTTTCTGAGAATAAATTTTTACCGTTTTGGTCCAGTAGATATCCCCGGTGACACAAGTTTAGAGAGAGCTGAACCAACCGCCTATCCAATAGAGAGACGCTTCAAACGTCACCAGTGATGGCGGTGCTGCTTTCGGGTGCCATTACTGGCTGAATGCTATGAGCGCAAAGGGAGAGCTGTATTTTTTTAATAACATTCGACCTCGGCGTCATCAAATGGAACCCTTTAACTACCCTAACTTAATGGTCACAGAGCTCAGAGGCGCACCCCTGTTTTGTCGCCAATGGTTGACTGGTTTTAACTCGTGTTACTATATTAATGCCTTATCGCGTTGGACGCACGCACGCACGCCTGGATGGTACACACACTGTGGTTTGGGTACGTACTCCATATAAACGTGACATCAAACATTTTATTCCCTGTGTTTTTATACGAGTCTCATAACTTCATCTGCGCAGGAAGACACGGAACTAAGTAGCATTGCTCGAAGAATACAACTCTTGCACGTATGAAAGACGTGAGAACGCCCACAAAATTTTATCAAGAGAACCTGAAAGGAAGACCTAGATTAGATAAGAGGATAATATTGTAGCGTGTGCAGTCGTTTTTAGGAAACATCTCGCTAAACATGTTCCCGCTGCAACGGATACGCATGCAACAATAGAAGTACTGTTGGAAACGGTGTTTTATGCCCGGTCCGAGCAAAGGTCTTAAAAGGAGGACAAGTGAGGCAAGAACGGGTCGTTGGAAGGGAGCCGCCGTTCAGAGAGGACTTGAACACGAAAGCAGAGAAATGCCCATTGTTAGAGCCGTTACCAGGAGACGTCTAGTAACAACTGAGAACAATACTAGTCTGTGTGCTCTACTGATTTGTGAAGTGCGAAGATTAGTTATGGCGCTGTAATTAAGTGTAATTAAGAGTTGACTGTTAATGTGGTCAATAAATCCAATATTGAATCGAAAGCCCTGTTTATAGTCACTTTAACACATGATAATATTAAACAGAAATGGGATATGACAATGTGGACTGGATTCATATGGTTCAATATAGGTTTATCTGGTGGGGTCTAGTGAATAAGAAAATGAATTTTTGGGTTTTGTAAAAAGAGGAGTAATTTCTTGACCAACGGAACTTCTCAAGAAAGACATGCTCCATGGAATTACTAAGTTACTTATGTATTTATTTATTTACGGTACACTTAATGGGCCTTTTTCACTTGTTATTAACTTTTTTAATATCACTTAAGATGCATCTTTGAACCCGGTGGGACAAATTAACATATACAACATTGAAAAATAATGTATTCGTTTATGTAGCCTAATAGGAAGACCTAGACGTAGATGGCTGGACAATATCTTAATGGATCTTAACGAAACAGGTGAGAAAGGGCGTTAACTAGACTCATCTTGCTCAAGACATGAACCGATGGCGGTCTCTTAACACTGTAACGAAACTTCCAATTTCCTAAAAATGCTGCGAATTTCGTTAGTAACTGAGCATGTGTCTGCTTCTCGAGAAAAGTTCAGTTCCATTGAGATAGTTAGGCCTTTCACTCACTCACGGAGCCGAGCCCTTCTTAAGAAGCTACTCAAGAACTTCCCAATATTTTATGGTACCCGAAGGCTCATCGCCGTGTTCACAAGAGCCCACCACTCGTCCCTATCCAGATCCAGATAAATGCTATCTCTCTAAGATCCATTTTAATATTGCTCACCCACCTACGTCTTGGTTTTCCAAGTTGTCTCTTTCTTTCTGGTTTCCCACCGATATCCTATATGCATTCCCCTTCTCCCCCATTCGTGCTACATGACCTGTCCATCTCATTATCCTTGACTTTATCATTCTAATTATATTTGGAGTTAGGTTTCTAACTGATTGAAACGTGATGTTAGTATTTAAACAGGTATATATGCTCTTCTTGCTTTCACTGCCTCATATAAAAGCTGCTTGCTGTTGAAATAGCTAGGCCTAATGTTGCTGTGTTTCTTATGCAAGGCCCAGATAGGACTTGATATGAATATTGCTCGGTGTGTCGTAGTAGACTTGGTCAGTAACAGGATGAATGTAAAGATCTGTCACTGCTAACCACCTCCCATATCGGTACAATGATACATGTGCATGTTATGAAGTGGGGGCCACCTACTTCGATCCAAGGACTCTCTGTGGGCTGGAATGTATTGCGTGAAGCTCGGAGTATGACTGTGAGAAATTATAGCAAGTAACATGAAATAAACCAGTCCGCCTTCAAAGGACACTATTCTTAATGTTCCATATGTTATGGTTAGAAGCCGGGATANTCGCTCCCCTATACGCCTTTATGGGGTAATACTTAATTAGTTAAACACAGAGACAACTTTACCTTTATATATTACGGTCAGGTCTTTATAATGATGTACTTTAATTGTACCACAACATGAAATCAACAAACAACTGCAAATAAACTGCTATATTATAAATAGTATATTTTTATGAACACATCAGGTATATTGAAGTATAAATGCTTTCTTCATCTAAATGCATTTAAAATTGTCGGTAGCTTTGGTTTGATTTGTATCCACTGTTCCGACGTAAAAGAGCCTATTATATTGCAACGACATTTATAAAAGTGTACTTGGAGGTGGTTCCTTTCGTTTAATTGCCGCGTTCGTGTGTTATTCTAGCAGTAATTACAGAATATCGGTCATTTGCATTATTTTATTTAAATTTTATGGAAATTCTTCCGTAAAGGTCAGTCACCGAAGACAACAGATCGAGAAGAAACCATCGAAACGAGAGACGGCTACCGTCAGCGGCAGTCGGCAGCAGCAGTCAGATCATACCTCTCGACGAGAAAGAGGCCAAGCTTCAAAACATGTACCTTGGAATGAACATGGGTCCTAACAGGACCCGAAACCAAGAATAACAGTGCTGACAATACCATCAGCAATTTAACCGACCGACTGACCATCCAATAAACTTCTATAACCTGGTTAATTTTTCTTCCGTTTTCAGTATTTCTCCCCTTCAGCTATAGTTAATTTCTTTTATTTAAGTAACTTAGAGTAGTGGTTAAGGTACTATGCTACAAGCCGGAAGGTCGCGGGTTCAAGTCCCGATGAGGTCATTGGATTTTTTTCAATTGACCTAATCCTTCCGGCCGCACTAGGCCCTGGGGTTTACTGAGCCTCTAACAGAAATGAGTACCAGGAATTAATTAAATGATTTTCCTGGGGAGTAAAGCGCGGCCGGCGCGTAGGGCTGACAACCTTACCGCCATCTTTGAGCCGATTGTCTAGATAATGTGGGATCCTCAACGCTTCACAACCCTATGGGCCTTCACGGCCTGGTACAGGATAGCTTTACTTCTTTTTTTTTTTTTTGCTGAGTGCAACGTTTCGTATGAACATAAAGACGCTCAAATTAAATGAAGGTTACACAAGGGATTTATTATATTTCGCACGACACTAATATGTTGTTCATAATTAGACGCAAAACTTATATTTTAAGAATAATTACTTTACATTTACTTGAAGTTTTAAGGAATTAATGCCACATTCATCGTCTACTCTCCTATAAGGCAAATATTATGAAAGTGTACGTAATTATCCATGTTGCTACATATCTCAGCGGTTCAAATAAACTGTGCACGTTTCTCTCAAGCGGTGCGTCGTGGAAAGGAACAGGGGGATAAAACATATTCCTCTTGGAGAGACAACGCCGGAAAAATCGAAAGCACAAACAGAACTATAAAGAACCAGAGAAAACGAGGACAAGAATAAAAGCAACAAAAGAAAATAGAGTAGAAGAAAATACGAAATAGAAGAGCAAGAAAATGAAGAAGGAAGATGCTGAGAAGAATAAATTGAGGAAGACATGGAGAAGGCGCCAAAGACGATGAAGGAAAAACAGAATAAAATAAGGAAACAAAGAAATTAACTAATTTTATTATCGTCGTATTAATTTATTCTTTATTTAACGATGCCCTTAGTAGCGTAAATTACGTAGCGCCGAATTATAGGCAATTCCGTTAATAATAAAACATAAACTATATTGAAAAAGGGGGACATGTCTTAATGTGAGTTTCTGTCACAGCATGTGCCTGGAATGTCTGAAGAATACCCAGACAAACCCTAGTTGGGTTTGTCGGTGTGCTGGCGGGAGACTCAAAGAGAAAAGATTGGCGTAAAAGCTGGTGGGGCTCTCCACTCAGAGGAGAGACAGACTCGCTACATGTATACCCGTATTGTTGAGAAACTCATGACTCCACAAGTAGAGTACTCATGGTAAGTCAGGAAATTGGGCCGCGCCATGGCTTAAGCGGTTAGTCGCTGGCTTCCCACCGCGGCGGCCCGGGTTCGATCCCAGGTCTGGTCAAGTGGGATTTGCGGTGGACAAAGTGGCACTGGGGCAGGTTTCCTCCGAGTACTTCGGTCTCCCCTGAAGATCTTCATTCCACCAATTGCTCCACAATCACCCTCACCTATCATCTGGGGCTGGTACAATAAGCCAGAAGTGGCCGCAGTAAAAGGGACTTAGTCTCACCCCACTAGCAAAAAAAAAGTCAGGATATTCGTAAAATGTCACAAGACAGAAAGAAATTAATCAAAACGAACAAGTGCACAAAGGAAGTATTTCGCATGGAGAAGATCCTTCTGCAAGTGCCCTTCATACCTTCAAAAGTGTCAAATAAATAACTCTGTTTCGTATCTAAGGTACAGTTTTCCTTGTGCTCAATTAATTAAGCACTACGCCATGAAGAGCCGATCACAGTGGCCGCGCGGTCTGGGGCATGACCTGTCTTCGCTCGCTCGAAACCTGGGATCGTGGGTTCGAATCCCACTCAATGTATGGATGTCTGTGTGCGTTTATTCTGTGTTTGTGTTGTTCTGTGTGTAGGTAGTGTCCTTGCGATGGGCTGATCCCTCGTCCAAGGAGCACTACCGACTGTGTATAGGATTAAGAAACTTAAAAAGTGGCCAAGGTCCAACAAAGGAACTGCAGAGACATAAATAGACAAGCCATGAAGACATATTGGGAAGTGAAGGCAGAGCTCCATTATTCTTGACATCGGTACTGGGTTGAAGTGAATGGTCAGCTTCACGCCCCTGTCACCTTACTGCCAGGAAAGTAGCCACCAATATCCACTGGACATTTAGCTGGGTGGGCCTCAAAGCAGGTTAGGACGCTATGGATAAGGGACAACATTTTTGCCTTACAAAGAACCGAACCCCGGTCTTCCATCCCGTAGCTACACCGACGGGGCTATCCAGGCTCCCTGTTTTGCATCTGAAATATATCTATATTTCCGCGAATACGAAGGAATTTCCTCACTTTCTTTCCGTTTGAAAACGACTCAGCGGTACCTCGGGTTTGGTTCCATCCCACTATTGCCAATATCACATTGCCATCTTCAATTGCAATTCCCCCAGCTTGAGGGAGCTGTGGCTTGAATATGTAAAAATAAGGAAGAGCCTTAATTTCCTCTCAGTAATCCCAACTCGAGGAATAGAAGGAAGGTCAGTTACGAACCTAGGAGAAACTTAACTCGGAAGTCCTAAGGCTACGGTCGCCCCGAATGTGGTAAACTAAATTGGATTTGCGAAGGGAAGATTATGAACTGTCGGTTCGGCTGGGGAGAGGGGTTGAAGGATGGTGGAGAAAAGGGATTTGTGGTGTCTAACATGACGTTGAGTCACGCGCACACGTTGCGTCACTTTGGGAGAGAGGTGAATCCTTCCTTCCTAGGCCAATCCATCTTCGGACACCCCATTGTTTTCCCATCCCACATCACTGCCATGACTGCCATGCATACAGTGAATTCCACAAGTCTGATACTTATACACGAAAGTTTACAACATCCATTCCTATTATAAATAAGAAGACACGATGAATGTGAGTTTATCGACTTTTTGGACATTATACATGATCCTGCTTTTTCTTAAACAACGTCTCGGAGACTGAACTATACCTCCGTCCTCAGGAAAAGCTTGCTCACTTAGGCCCAATTGACAGAGTTAAAATTTCTTTTAATTCGCTTAGTGGGGGGTGGAGTCCAACTGGGTCCACTCGGCACGGCGGCCACTGATAGGCCTATTGTAGCCTGCCCCGGGTGATTATGATGATGGAGAATTTGGTGGAATGAAGATTTGCACGGGAAACCGAAGTATTCGGAGAAAACCCGCCCCAGCACAACTTTGTCCACCACAAATCCCACTTGATGAGACCCGGGATCGAACCCGGGCCGCCGCGGTGGGAAGCCAGCGACTAACCGCTTGAGCTATGGCGCGACCCAAGTGACAGAGTTAGTCTCGACATCAAGAGTCGATATATGTGTAAAACTTATTACATTCACTTTTTAGGATCTAAGGTTCTCACATCTGTGGTTATGAAGAGCTCTGTATTCTGGGATATAGCGCAGTGTAACCGTTCCCTCCTTCACTTAGTTAATCTAAGTGGATTAGATCTAGAGATTGTCGTTTAGCCAATCGGTAAGCATTGGTTCTTAGGGCGTATGAACGGATTTAATAACAGCGTAGTCAACGGAATCGAAAGGGGAATATGAAGTTTTTTTCTTGGCACTACAGCCCCAGTGGGTCTAGGCCTACCTCCATGAACTTCTCCGTTCGCTTCTGATTTTCTTGATCTTACACATACGGTAGGACTGCTTGGGCGGGTGATGAGCTCGTCGCAAGGCCTCTACCTGTACACAAACACAGAAAAACGCACACACACACACACACAAACTAAATATCCATGGCCTGAGTGGGATTCGAACCCACGATCCCGGTTTCCAAGCGAGCGAAGACAGTACATGCCTTAGACCGCTCGGCTACCCTGACCGGTATATGAAGTATACACGGTTAATTAATTAAAAATAAGTCACTATAAGAAAGAGCCACAATTTGCTGTTAATGTATACTTATTTTAACAATAATGGAACATTGCTGTATTAATTCTTCACACTCCAAATCGATACGGTTATTACGAAACGTCAGGTTAATTATGACCGGAAGTGATTTAGAGTAAATTCCAATGTTTACGCAGAAGTTTCCACTCGCGGTGAGCAACATAATTTGGAAAGGTTAGGTGCTCCTTCAGATCGGAGCCACTGACCGCATGCACAGAACACGGGGTTCCGAAGCAGTACTGTGTACCGTGAATCCGGCTGTTTCCTAGTAAGAGCATCCAAGACTTTTGCTATTATTTCCCTTCGGAATCTCCTTGAAGACTAATCTGAAGGACAAAGTGGTGCCGTGAAGCTGATGGTTATTGTTCTCTTCCTTTTGTGGTGCATGGCATCCTTCGAGGCGACAATTTCATAGCACTCGAGAAAAAGCCATAAACCCCAAAGTGAAGAAAACATCTTTAATTCGGAACTAGAGCAGTTGATGACCCGCAACCTGTTTCTAATGAACAGAACCGACACCACCAGATTCGCCTCGCTTCTAACATTCTTAAAATTTGTTGAAAGTAAGTACAGAATGACTACTCTAAACGAGTTATATTCAATTTGGATTCGAGACAAGGAAGGAATTTTTAAAGAACAAGTACCTCACTCCCCCATTTAAAATGAAACACGGGTTTGCAAGCGTCCGTGTGTATAACATATGGACGTCCTCTGACGGGGTGAATGAGATGTATGATCGCCGCGAATTTTTGGCGTAAAGACCCGAAACCTTTCTGCATTTGGTCTGTCCACACCCATTGGTTTTCCTCTCTTCATTAAAGGTCATAAGGGCGCTACATACATGGCGTAGCTTATGACGAAGCGCTGTATGCTCCTAGAAACTCCTAATTTCAAATGGCCGACACTCGTCGAGGAACCGAGTGTGGGCTCATCGTGTATCCCCCCCCCCAAAAGTGAATTCCGCCTGCCAAAATGTGCACTTCTTTGCCTTTATTGTAAATTCGGCTTTCATAGCTTCCTCAAGGATGATATCTTGTGTGGTCTATTTATGGACATTTGACTTACGTATAGGGCCTAGGGATATTTGATTCGAAATTAACTCTAAGTTTAAATTTATCCCTGTGCTTAATTAAAGAAGCACAATGCCATTAATACGTATAGCAGAGTGGAGGTACAGCTCCACCATTATTGACCTCGACACAAGATTGAGATGAGTGGTCACCTTCGCGCCCTGGCCGCGTTAACCCCAGAGAAGGAATCCTTGGTACTCATCGGATAGAAGGCTGTGAACCCTAGAGTTGTTCTGGACACTGTGGAGAAGAGAAATGTTTCTGCCCACTGCCGGGAATCGAACCCCGATCGTCCAGCCCGTAGCCATTCACTAAACCGACTGAGCTATCCTGGCTCCCTCATTCAGACTTAAATTTACTTTATCAATATTGACTTCCATGTTTCATTACGTATACGATTTAAAACAGGCTTAATTTCTCTGGTTAGATGCAAGCGGTCTTCATCTCAGTGAAACAGTCCGAGTGTCTGTCACGCTACTAATAAAATTTCCAAAACTAAATTGAGTGCTATACTAATTTCTATGTCAAGTTCAATCCGAATTATGTTATTTGGAAAATGATAGACGCAAGAAAACGAATAGAGCCTCCTCATTACATGCATTTCCATCACAAGACGCAAAAATATCAATAGCTTTTGTATTTAGTTCTGTAATTACACGCAGTGCACTATGCACTATTATCTATCTATGGCTCTATAGCCCTTATGAACCTTGGCCGCTTTTTCAGTTTCTTAATTCTATACTCAGTCGGTAGGACTCCTTTGACGGGGGATCAGCCCGTCGCAAGGCCCCTACCTACTCACAGAACAACACAAGACAGAATAAACGCATACAGACACCAATGCCTGAAGTGGGATTCGAATCCACAATCCCAGCGTTCGAGAGGGTGAAGAGTGTTCATGTCTTAGACCGCGAGGCCACTGTGATCGGCTCTATGCATTATAACAACACTAAAATCATTTTAAGTGTTTTCATATACACGAGGTTTGTTTTTTTTCTCTAGACTGATATTTTGGATTGCAGAGATGTTGTTTAACAGCAGTCCACCAACGTTTCGGAAGAATGTATGTACCGCTCCCAAGTCAAATCCAACAAGACATTTTCTACCTCTCGTAGGTGAATCTGACGTAACACACTCAGGTGTCGGCAGCTGAAATTTCTGTTTGAGGTTGCTGTAACTTCATGACGTCGACAGGAACGGACTTAACTCGATCCTCGCACAAACAGGTACATTTCCGGAGGCTCTGAACAGCGCGGGTATCCTGTATCATCCAATGAGGTGACGGAATGCAAAGAGGGATTAGGGTGTATGGAATCCCACAGGGGGGTAAAAATGACCCAGTGTGTAGCATTATTTCCCTGTCCCTGAAACTTCCACCCCCGTATGTAGCAGTAATAAGATGATTCACTTTTTGGATAAAAAAGGGGGAGGATTGTTTTGAAGGGGGGGTTTTAGTGGTTGTAATTGTGTTAGTTGTGAAAGTAAACGCTTATTGGATCCTCGTTCTAAAATCGACTTGCGCTTGGTGTTTTATGTTCTGTTTCGATGACAAAGCCTACTTGTTCTGATATAGAAACATGACGTGATATGTGAGTTACACGAAGGGGACGATCCAAAATTATTCCCACTGTCGAGCTATCTAATTCTCAATTTCCCAGAAGAAATATTATTTCACCACAAGCATGAAGTGTTGTAGTAAGGGCCGTGAGGTGAAGAGCATCCAGTTCCCTATTAAAACTGTAACTAAGTTCACGGAGCCGAGCCCTTCTTGAGAAGCCGCCAGTTATGCAACTACTCAGAAACTTCCCAGCATTTTATGGAACCCGAAGGTTTATTACGGTATTCACAAGAGACCTCCATTGGTACCTATCCTGAGCCAGACGAGACCACTCCATACCAGCCCATCCTATCACCCTAAGATCAATTTTAATATTATCCACCCACCCACGTCTTGGTCTTTCTAGTGGTCTCTTTACTACTAGCTTTCCCACCAATATCCTACATGCATTCCTCTTCTCCCATTCGTGCTACATGCCCTGTTCCTCTAGGTTTCATACACATTGCCTTTACTGTCGACTAATTTACTGAATAACTCATACATACAGGGCCCCAACCCTAAAATGTACGGTGTGTAGTGTGTTGCTCTCTCAAAGACGGTTCTAGTCACACTAATGCCGGATCCACCTTATCGAATGGTAAGGCAGTCAAAGAAAATGGCGACGGAGCGGTGTTTATACATTTTTTTACCCTTCTGTATGCGAAATGGTTATCAGCTAATAATACATGTAAATTGGAAACGTTTGTAACCCTTCTCAATCTGATTATATTTATAACAGTAAAAACAAATAACATGTTTGAACAAAGAGGAAGTCAGGATATCTCAGTCGGTATAGCTACGAGCTACAGGCTGGACGGGCCGCGCCATAGCTCAAGCGGTTAGTCGCTGGCTTCCCACCGCGGCTGCTCGGGTTCGATCCCGGGTCTGGTCAAGTGGGATTTGTGGTGGACAAAATGGCGCTGGAGCAGGTTTTCTCCAAGTACTTCGGTTTCCCCTGCCAATCTTCATTCCACCAATTGCTCCACAACCACCTTCACCTATCATCTGGGGCTGGTATAATAGGCCAGAAGTGGCTGCAGTACAAGGGACTTAGTCCCGCTCCACTAGCAATAAAAAATATACAGGCTGGACGACCAGGGTTCGATTCTCTGCAGAAGCGAAAATTTTCCTTTTCTCCTAAGCGTCCAGACGAACAGGGGGCCCACCAAACTCCATCTCCAATGATTACAGAAGGCTATTTCCTCGAGGGTAAAGCTGACCACCAACTTTAGTATCGAGGTCAAGAACGACGGAGCAATATTTCCGCTCTCCCGTACGTCTTTGTGACACGGTACGTAATTATTTAAGCACAGGGATAAATTTATCGTTACTTATTAGAATAAATTTTCGTATAACGATATCTCGGCATAAGTAGTTTCCTCATATTCAGTTGTTATTATTGAAAGCCCCTGTTATTATTCTGTATATTAAATAGGGAGGGGAAACACATTGCTATAGTGTGTCCTGGGATGAACAATCTACGCTTTGTGGAGGCGTTGATTGGCAAGGGCGTGTCGCATCTCTAGGGATGTCAGAGGGAGACAGTGCAGGGAAGGAGAAACGGTTGGATCAGTAAGGGAATACTGGATGACTTGCATCTGCAGTTGTTGCCATGCTATTTCAGTGGTCTCCAGACAACGTATAAAGTAGAGGGCCGTAAACCAAGGGAGACCAACGACAAAGACAAATCTTCTGAAAGCAAATGGGGACCACAGTGGGTAGGTCTGTGTCATGAAACGGGACAAGAATTTGTTGAACTGAATACGTGGTCACTCAGTATCCATAAGTTTTAGGAACATTAAAGACGTAAAGATTAAAATCTACATGGACATGCAACAAGGTACGTCAAGTGTTTCACGTTTAATGAGAGAATATAAAAGACTGCCTCTACATGATTCGTGTACTTAGAAAGTAATACTTTTTACCGGGTTTCAACTGATACTAATTATCTAAACAATACAACTTATTTTAATTAAGGAGCCGGGATAGCGCAGTCCGTATCGCGACTGGCTACAGGCTGGACGACAGAGGGGTCAGAATTCGAGCCCCGGTAAAATTAAGAATTTTCTCTCCTTCGCTTCGTCCAGACCGGCTCTAGGGCCCTTCGAGCCTTCTAGCGAATGGGTGGCGGGGGCTCTTTCCCGGGGGTAAAGCGGCCGGGTTGCGAAGCTAAGCACTCACCTACGACTAATGCCGAGGTCAAGAAACGTGGATCTATATATCCAATCCCACCATACGTCTTCACGGCGTAATGCTTAATTAGTTAAGCACAGGGTCAGCTTTTTCTTTTTTCAGTATCTCTTCCAGCCCATTCAGGGCCCGGGCCTCTTATTCAGTTTCGTAATCTGTTTCACACAGACAGTAGGACTTCTTGGACGCGTGATCAGTGCGTCGCAAGGCCGCTACCTAAACACGGGACAACACAAACACAGAATAAACGTGTTCACACGCCAGACCTGAGTGGGATTCGAATCCACGAACCCAGTGTCCGAGCGAGGGCAGACAGATTATGCCTTAGACCGCGTGGCTACCGTGACCGGCCAACCTTACCTTTACGTATTTTAATTACACTAACATTTAAGTCTATTCTCGAGTTCTAATGACAGAAATCCGCTTACGACAACCCGCTTTCATCACACACGTATAGTATTTTTGTATCTTGGCTATGACCTTTGATGGTGGCCAGCAGTGGTCGAAACATATAGAGGCAATCTTATATATTAAACTTGTTCCACTTGACGGAAGTTACTATTAATTTATATATTAGGAAGTGTAATGAAAGAGGTTGGCCTAGAAGTAAACACAGAAAACTAAGTATATGTTACTGTCTCGTCACCAAAATGCAGGGCAAAATCATGACATAAAGATAGGAAACAGATGTTTTGAAAACGTGGTGCAGGTCAGATATTTGGGAACGACTATAACAAATCAAAATCTGATTCAGGAGAAAATTAAAGGGAGTATGAACTCGGGTAATGTTTGCTACCATTCAGTCCAGAACCTTTTGTCTTCTCGTCTGCTGTCCAAAAACATAAAAATTAGAATATACAAAACTATAATTTTGCCTGTGGTTCTGTATGGGTGTGAAATTTGGTCTCTGACATTAAGGGAGGAACATAGACTGAGGGTGTTTGAGAACAGGGTGTTGAGGAGAATATTTGGACCGAAGAGAGATGAAGTGACAGGAGGTTGGAGAAAACTGCATAATGAGGAGCTTCATAACTTGTACTCTTCTCCAAGTATAATTAGAATGATCAAGTCAAGGAGGATTAGGTGGGCAGGTCATGTAGCACGAATAGTGGAGACGAGGAATGCGTTTAGGATATTGGTTGGGGAAAGCCAGAAGGAAAGAGACCACAGGGAAGACCAAGACGTAGGTGTGTGGACAGTATTAGAATGGATCTTAGAGAGATAGGATGGGATGGTATGGATTGGATATATCTGGCTCAGGATAGGGACCAGTGGAGGGCTCTTTTGAATACGGTAATGAAACTTTGGGTTCCATAAAATGCTGGAAAATTCTTGAGTAGCTGCAGAATTGGCGGTTCCTCCAGAAGGGCTCAGCTCAATCAGCCAGTAAGTAAGTAAGTAAGTAAGTAAATGACGCAAGGAGGCGAGATAGTTCAGTCGGAATAGTGTCAGGCTATGGGCTGGACGACCTGGGTTCAATTCCCGGCAAGGGAAAAACCTTTACTCCTCCTTCACAGCGTCCAACCAACCTCTTGTTCAATGGGTACCAGGGGTTCTTCCCTAGGAGATAAAGCTGTCGAAGCGTAAAGCTGACCAGTCACCTCCATCTAGTGGTCAGGTCAACGGTGATGGAGCTATACCTCCACTCCTCCGCATGCCTTCATAGCATGCTGCTTAATTACTTAGCACAGTGACAACTTTACCTTTTTTTAACGGCTGAAGGTATTAAAATATACCACAGAGCTAAAATTGTTCCTGTAGTTATGTATGGGTGTGAAACCTGGTCTCTAGTCCAGAGGAAGGATACAGACTGAGGTTGTTCGAGATTATCTGGACCCAAGAGAGAAGAAGTAACAGGAAGTTGGAAAGACTGTATTGTGGAGCAACAGAGGTATGTCCTTGTACACAATTAATTAAGCATCACGCCATGAAGACACGTGGAGGCGTAAAGGTATAGCTCCATCATTCCTACCTCGGCACTAGATAGAGGTAATTGTTGAGATTCACGCCTCCGCCTCTTTGCCCCGGAACAAAATCCCTCGGTACCCATTAAAGATGAAGCTGATAGGGCTCTGGAGGCGGTCCAGACGCTGTGTAAAAGATAAAACTCTCCAACCCCCAATGAGAATTGAATCGAAGTTAGTCGGCCGTCTAGCCCGTAGCTATACCGACTGAGTCATCCCTGCCCGCCTGCAAAATGGGGATACCTACAATTTGTACTCCTCTCACTAATATTAGACTGATCAATTGAAGGACGATGAGATAGGTTTAGCATGTAGCAGGCATAGGAAAGAAGAAAAATGCATACAAATTTTTGGTAGGTAACCCTGGTGGAAAGAGTCCGTTGGAAAATATAGGAGTATGTAGGAAGATTTTCTGTGGGAGCCTCGACGTCTCACAAACCTATAGGCCTCCACGGTCCGTTAAGGCTCGTGCGTCAGAAGCTTACTGCTGCCGGAAAATCAGGATCTGGAGCTGATATCTGTTGTGAAGAAATGCGAAGGCTTTGTATGCAAACCAGTTTGGGCGTCCACTTCGTCAGCTCCAGATCCTGATTTTCCGGCAGCAGTAAGCTTCTGACGCACGAGCACGAGTAATGTGGATGAGCCTTTACAGGGATAGTTTTACTTTTTTCTTACGTACGTGAACAATTTACTGAAGAGCTCTGCACACACGACGGCGCAGGAAAGAAGTGGGACTAGTATCATATGCCTGTTCTCTTGAACTTACCCATGCTTTGTCTGTGGTGTTGTCTGGCCCGACTTTATCGCATTTAATTACGCCTAGTACTTGACGAAATGTACGGGTATGGAAAAAAAAAAAAAACATATTTTGTCTCCCTTGGCATTCAAAAAGCGTGACGTGAATAATAAAGGGACGAGTATCAGGGACTATTGGTAAACATTAACTCCCCAAGTCTGGAGGAAACAATGTCAACATAACAAGCGTGTATATGCATATAAGGCCTATTGTGGAGCAGACATGTAGCTATCGGATCAAGACATGCAAACACACTCTACATCCACTCTACACCAACATTTCGGTCACATGCACGAGGCAGCCACTCGAATTATTCTTCCTTTTCAAAAGATATACAGCCACTTGTTCCAAAATAAAAAAAATCAGCATATGTCTGTGACAGTCTGCTTATTCGTCTAAATATTTTAATGCTATATTTTCAATCGACAAATGAACGCAGACCAGGAGGACTTCTCCATCCCTTAAACTGCATGTTTCATAATAAATTTAAATTTGTTAAAGAGGTCTACACTAAAATATGTAGCTATAATTTAATTTTGGGCCGCGCCAAAGCCTCTACAAGGCAAGCAGTATTTCCGCCCGCTCAAACACTTGGGCAGGGGCGGCTCGTGTATACGCACTGCGGAACTGCAGCACCCCCAATTTCCACTTGATATTATCGATAACATTTATATAATGAGTCCTTTTTTCTTTAATTCTTTCTTTATACTTGTACAATACACTATATAATCCTTAAGCTTAATGTCAGTAGCCAAATCTTTGTATGGAACTGTGCGCTTCTGGAGCAGCACCCCCACTAATTTTAGCTACGAGCCGCCACTGCACTTGGGTTAGAATCCCTCTCGAGGTACGAATGTCCGTCCACGTTTATTGTGTTTGGGTTGTCCTGTATAGGTAGGGGGCTTGCGGCAGGGCTTATCACTCATCCAGGGAGACCTACAGACTCTCTAAAAGATTCATAGTTTCACACTTAATTAGTTCTTAATTGGACAGGCCATGGAGCCTAATCAGTAAAGGTAGAAGAAGAAGAGAATAATCTACTGTAACCCTTAACTTACACGAATCCAGTACTGAACTACAGTTCGTAACGTTAAATTGTATCATTGTGTTGCACTACATAGATCTGACTTTGTGTTTTGCTTCTATACCGTCTATGTGCAACGTCGGTTACTATTCACTCGCCTCCGGCCTAATCGGTCATCTTCAGGTGTACACGATGTTGTGATGAAGGAATCTGCTGCTACACCTCAATTCATGCCGTGGTGCTTAATTAATTAAGCATAGGGACAACTTTTGCATATTGTCGAATGAGCTAGTGATAATGAATCATTGAACTGGAAAGGGGAGAACAAGAATGGTCGTAACTTAATTTTAAGACACTGTTCCGTGATTTTCCTGGAGTGACCAATAAAAACCACGAAAAACTTCAGTCAGAATAGATTCTAATGGGTTCTGACGATGGTGTATAGCACAAAATTACTGGGTTTTTGGACTTTTCCATCGTCTGGATCTGTTTCCGTCTTCAGGTGAGGCTGGAAGATACCTCCTCAGTTGGACTCCCCAAAAAGATTTCTAAAGGGCCCAACTGAGTAGGTGCCTCTCTCCATCACCTGAGGATGGAAACAGAACCACTTTCCGAAACGTCGTGTTTTCTACTTCTTAGAATACCGGACGATGGAAAAAGTAAAAAAACCCCAATAATTCTGGGTTCAGTCATGATAGTTGGATTCAAACCGGACGCCTGCCGAAAACAAGTCAGACAGGTTACCGACTGAGCCCTCTAATCTATCATTATTTTAACAGACTGGGAAATTCCTCAGTGTACCAAGGTACAGCAATGGACTACGGACTGAACGACCAAGGGGTCGGAGTTCGAGTCCCGGTAGGGTCAATAATTTTCTCTTCTCCACAGTGTCAAAATCGGCTCTGGGGTTCACCCAACCTCCAATCCAATGGGCACCGGGGTTCTTTCCACGACGGTAAAGCGGCAGGAGTGTGAAGCTGACCACTCACTTCTAACTAGTGTCATGGGACATGGGAATTCCCATGTAAAAACAAAACAATGCTTTTGTGTGTGGGACTTAAAACTTCGCTGACTTCCGATCACTTAAATAGAGTAAAAGTTATATAAGTGCAGTGCGGGTGTACTTATGTAAATTTGTAGAACACTAATGTGTCTGCTGTTAATATTTCACGTAGTTACATCCATCAGGGGCCCCATTCGTTCAGAATCCAGGCAATTGCACTAAGAGGAAAAGGGTGTGTCCTTCTGTTCTAAAATAATCCTTACAATTTCAGAGTGCGTGGTTTCTCCTTCCTATGTTACAGCAATATGAGCAGGAATGATTAACATTAGTCTGCGTCATAAGTACATATTATGATATCCTCGTTTGAACGTCTGCGTCTTACTTCCTCTTGAGCATGTGAGCTTCGTATAGTTCATTATTATCTCTGAGATCCCTTGTGACCCATAGTCCCTTATTTGTGTTCTCGTATGTTTGAGTTAAAAGCCTAATCATGTCCCTCGTTCTGCTCCCACCAAGGCTGAGGTTTTCGCTCCCCGCAGTACCATCTGGAAGACAAATAGAGTCCTCGCTAGTTCCATAGCAGTTTACAGGTCTCTAGCAAGGCGCGTAGGAGCCGGCGCAGGTTTGCGAGGCGACACAGACTCTTTGGGATGACCTCAAAGAACATGGAAATCTTGGCAGGCGTAACAGCACCGGATGCGACTCATTCTCTTCTGTGGTTCTCTGGTTCTCCTTAGTCCAGCTCATGAAATGACTCTCTTGTCATCCTTGAAAGAAAACACTGCAGAAAATGCAGCTGTGGTTTGGATGGGTGTATAATTTATGTGGCCTACCAGTTGCTTCCAAACTTTTCTTGCAGTGGGCAATGGGCCTTCATGTGACACACAAACTGCATGAGTGTTCGTTATATTCTTGTTGAGCCGGTATCGAGATTCGTTATGGGGCGAATGACCGGTATTCGATTCCCGACAGGTCAAGAAATTTTTCTATACTGCACAGCGTCCAGACCGGCTCTGAGGCCCACTCAGTCTTTCATTCAATACAATAGTGAGGGTTCTATCTCTGGGGTAAAGCGGCCGGGTCGTGAAGTTGATCACTGCCCTCTATATAGTGCCGAGGTCGAGAATGGTGAAGCTATACCTCAATTCATGCATATGTCTTCATGGCGAGTCACTTAAATACGTACTTAAGTACAGGGACAATTTTACTTTATCGTTGTGGCTCATTTCTACTTACGAGTAAATAGTAGAAAGGAAAGATGGCCACATGTTTCGTATCTCATGTACATATTCTCGTTTTTTTACATGTGTGAATTTGGTTTTGGTTGGTCACATTGTGGCTCGCTCAGCAGCCAGGTTACATTGCGTCATACGGAAGACGATAGAAAACGTCGAAATAAAAAATACCAGAATTTTGCCTGGAAGAACTGAGGAAAATCATAAAAATCAGGATAACAGGCGTTTCGGTCAAGATTAGAAAGGAGCACCTCCCGAATCCGTCTTAAGAACGCTACAACCATGCTAACCTGCTCCCTTATCTTCTTCTCGATCAGTTCCTCCGACTTCGTAATCCGAATTCTCTTTTACATCTTCCCCTCCTTCCTGATTCTTAGTCTCTTAATCTTCCTCCCCGATCTTGTTACTTTTCGTCTTAGTTTCATCCTCTGCTTCTCTCATCTCCATCTTCTTCTTCCATCCATTTTTATCTTTTCCTTTTACACTATCTCACTTTTATTTACTGCTACTGCTACTGCTAGTGATACTACTACTACCTAGTACTACCGGTTACTACTACTACTTCTACTGCAACTACTGCGGCTACTACTACTACTACTACTACTACTACTACTACCTGGTATCTTGCCGCTACTGTTACTACTATTCCTACTTCTACTGCAACTACTGTTGCTACTACTACTACCACCACCATCGCTACCATCCCTTCTTCTCATCTCCGTTTCGCTTTCCTCTGCCCCGTCTTCTACACTTATTCTCCTTACCCTTACTTTCATCTGTCACTATCTCCTTCTATTCTCCTACGAGTATTTCGTCTACGGTGGCAAGGTCCATAGAGTTTGATGGTTCACAGTGTAAAGGGTACGGTATATGTGCCGGAAGATCATCATCATCATCAGTAATCTGTCAAGATGACAGGTCCACAGTCTCTTTCAAAACAATTCCTCCACTTAATGCGATCTAGAGCTTTCTCCTTCAAATGACAGTATCCTCTTCTGTCCCCAAGGTCATCCAGCATCTTCTTACGTCTTCTTCCTCGTCTTCTTGTCACTTCTATCCGCCCATCTATCTTTCCTTCGATA
>NW_019727096.1:534820-610895 GCF_002891405.2 Cryptotermes secundus
ATGGTCGCTGCATTTTGTAGCTTTTGTCTTTTTCTTTAAGGCAATCATTGTAACTTCTGTAAAGTCCTTGGGCCACTCTCCACTTTCATATATGGTGTTCATTAGTTTTGTCAGTGTTTTCAAACCACCTTCTCCCAGTAACTTGAGCACATCTCCAGGTACATCATCATCTCCTGTAGCCTTTCCCTTCCTCATTTCCTTGATAGCTTTTTCCACCTCACTTTGTAAAATATATGGTCCTTTCTCGTCTGTATCTACTTCTTCTTCCGGTTCAACTTCTAAGGTTTCTGGCCGATTAGGCCGATCATATAGTTCTGAAATATAATTTTCCCAAATTTTCAGCACTTTTCTATTCTATTCATTCTATTAAAACCTGGTGCAACGACGCATGCGCTTTCGTGGTATGACGTACGGATTCTGTGATTGCTAAGTGGGCTTGACAGAGTATTATTATGCATCATCCAAGTCTTTCTAGGAAGAAGACAATTGTACTTTTGGTATGGTAGATATAATGTCTCATTGAAATGCTGAAGAACTGACTTGTCTTTTCCGTTTCTTTGCCACGAAGAACGTAGGAGGTCTGCCTGACACACACATACACAAAATGGTGGCGGAGCAAAATGTCACAGTGACGCCCAATTCCAGTGACCTTTCAGGATACTTTCCTCATCTCAAAGGACAAATTAATAAGGCAATTTGCATTGATCTAGTGACAAATTGGTGGTCTGCGCCCTGTGGTTAGCCTGAGTTCATAAGTTCCAACATCAGGGATGCCCAGCCGAGGTCTCTGGTGATCTGCCAGACACAGCAGTTAAGAATTATGCCACGAAGACGTATAGGGCAGTGGAGGTATAGCTCCACCATTTTTACCTGGACATTAGATGGAGATGAGTAGTCAGCTTCACTCCCCGGCAACTTTACTCCCTGTACACACTGGATAGGAGGCTGGCTGGCACCATAGTCGGTCTGGACACTGTGGAGTAGAGAAAAATCTCTTGTCCCTGCCAGAAATCGAACCCAGGTCGTGGCGGATTACTACGATTCCCTTAATAATACTACAGTAGTAACCTACGTATGCTCGAACAACAAAATGTGTAAAGTACATCCTTTATATTATTGGCTATTCCCTCTTATACCCCCTCGTTGGTGTCTCCGCCTTATCGTGAGGGGGTTTGAGTATGCTAAGGACCCTGAGAGCTATACCAGCGGCAGCGTAGCTACTGGCAGGGCCTCCCTTGCTGGACAGGTCAAAGGTTGGGCATCAGACGAAGAGAGACACCAAAAACCAAAAACTGATGCCGGAAGCAGCGTCATCAGCAGCGACTTGAAGCACAGAACAAATGANGTTGGCCTAACAATTCTTCTATTGTTGCATGTATTCGTTGCAACGAGAACGTGTTTACAGAGTCGTTGTCTAGCAATGAAACGACGATATATTTTACATAGCCTTTTCCTAACAACGACAGGAGGGATACAAATGCGGACACACTCAGGCTGACGGGAGGGATTTATGAATTTCGCCGTTAAGATGTGAGCAGGTACCATGATGTAAGATTTGAGGTTTTCACAGTCTTTAATTGTTTCTTGCATCCTGTTGTGTACTTAATCAATATTAGAGTTAATTTCACCGACCACACAACACGTTTCTATTATTGTCACACTACATGTTTCGACCTCAAGAGGTCATCCTCAGGTGTACGAACACAGTTGCACAATCACACGCAATCACATTCGTTTTTCCACTTATTTCGATCCTGTATCCTCTTCAGGTCTACGCTCAATAATATATGTCAGGTTCTTCTTATAAAATACAAGTTAAAATACTATTCCGAATGTTAAAAGTTAAAATTTAAAATTTAATTAAAGTGAACTAAATTTTAAATTTTAAATTTTAACTTTTAACATTTGTATTTTCTTCTTGTTTTATACCCTGAAGACTGAGGCGACACGTTCCTCCGAAACGTCGGTTAACACAATTTCTACACGGCGCCACATCCCAGAAGACGGATTTCTTCAGATACTATGATATTTATTTCAAGTTTCCTAAACATTGGTTCAGACATTCAAAATTAATAGGAAGGTATTTAAAGACATGCACACAGACATAAAGCCTAGTTTAAGAAACAGACCAAGAAAACGTTTACTTAATCCTATTAAAGTAGTTATGCTTTATGGAGTTCTGCTGCTTATTTATATATTACGAGGTTTGATGGTCCACGATTTCTCTTGTAAAGATATTTGATCAGTATATTTAACAAGTCCTACTCCACGTAAGCCTCAGTTCAGGCCTTATGGCATTCAACAGAAAGAATTTATCTAGCAAAATGACAGAAACACGTTACGATACAAAAGCCTCTTCCTCACTTTAAGGTTCTATCTTAGAATTCAAAGCAGGTAAATGTGTAAAGTACTATATTGCCCTTTTGCTTATTCAGCGTCAAGAAATGATGGTGTATAGAGAAGAGGAGGTAACAGGTCTGTGCATTATTTCATCTGGGTACTTAGGCAGAGGTATGTACATGCTAGTCTGTACGAGTAGAAGTTATGCATACAAATGGTTAACCAAATTGCACAAGTGTTACTTTGTAGCTCTTGCTAGCCCTACTGAATGATTGAAACACCTGAAGGAAAACAGGCACCACAATGTCTTCTTATAACTTCTATTTTTATTCTTCAGCCCAACAATGCAGTGCTACCAAACATTAGCAAACTTCACTTCATTGTAAGCTCCTGGGCCAATGCTTTCTACTATTAATATCAATTGTTCTATTGTCTGACGGTCCCGGTTACGATCTCTAAACAGAATGCGTGGGTTAAGATTCGACATAATCTGAAACATTAATGTTTCCGGTGGAGTATGTGAACGGTTTTAAAATTCAAGTAAAGAATGAACAAAGTATTTGGCGCGCAGTTCCAATACAGGTGTGCTGAATCTAGCGGATGTATGAATGTAAGTACGGACACGTTGTTGTTTTGTTTATTTCTTTGTTGCAAAGAGTTATTTCTCTTGCACGACTGGAAGGCAAGTAGTGATGATGGTGATACAGGTTTAGTGCTGATCATTTGCACGAAGTCAAAGTTCCTCTGTAATCCAGCATCAAGATTCGTTTTGAGACACTAAAATATTTATCGTGTTATCTCGTTAATGTATTTTAACCTTTGCAAACTCATGATTTGTAGATCTTCATCAATATAAATTATAAGTTATGATGGAAATTTACTTTCAGAAGAATCTTTCTCCAAATGAAACCAGTAAGAGACCAGTTACTTGTTCACTGTAAGTCACAAAAACTAAAGCAATTTCTCGACAACTGCGGTATTTCCATTTATAGCCCGTTTGTATTAGATAACAGGCATCTGAGGGTTCTGATTTGTGTACACGCGGAAGAAATCTGGTGATTTAAGAATAAGGACACTGTCATTATCACCAGTGTCTTGATCATCTTCATATTCATTGTAATTATCACAGATTTCAACACTCAACAAATTAAGTACTTTTTCCCCCCTTGGCACTACAGCCCCAGCGGGCCTAGGCCTACCTCCATGAACTTCTCCGTTCACTTCGGTTTTTCTAGATCCTACATTCGGTAGGACTCCTTGGGCGGGTGATCAGCTCGTCACAAGGCCTCTACCTGTACACAAACACAGAAAAACACACATAGACAAACTAAATATCCATGCCCTGAGTGGGATTCGAACCCACGATCCCGATTTCCAAGCGAGCGAAGACAGTACATGCCTTAGACCGCTCGGCTACCGTGACCGTCATAATTAAGTACTTCACAAAGGCAAATAAGGTAACTAATTATTTCGTCGTTTGTTTCATACGTTGTCTGAATAGAGCCGGGAAATCTCAGCCAATATAGCAACTGGGCTGTGGGCTAGACGGCCGAGGAACCTGGGTTCAATTCCAGCCAGAGGCAAAAGATTTTTCTCTTCTCGGTAACGTTCAGGTTGACTCTGGGGCCCATCCAGCCTCCTATAAAGCGTACCGGGGGCTGTTTCCATGGGGCTAAAACGGCAGGGGCGTGAAGCTGACCTACTACCTTCATCTATAAAAGAGGTGAAGAACAGTGGATCTATACTTCAGCTCCCCCATATGTATTCACGGCATGGTAATTAATTACTTAAAGGCCAGGTATAACTTAACGTTCCTTGAATATTTATTATTTTGTAAAGATCTTTTTCCGAAATTCTTGTATTTTGTGAAAGAAGAGGAACCTTTGGCTATGATGGGTGTTTTAACAGGGCGCGTTGCTTTGCTTTTGTAAACAGCGATTTTCCAATTCGTGGTGATTTTTCGGAACATAACAACAGCGATTGGAGAGGGGCTGTTTTATATCATAACCACGGCGTGGATTTCCCCGGGAAATATCGCGGACTTACACGTCAGATTTATAAACTGATAACATATGTTTGACGCTTTACATCATCTCGTTTTGTTTGAAGAAACACACTTCCGAAAACTTTTGTTCCTTTCATAAAACCGAAACGACGAAAATGTTAAAAACGTATATTGGTTTAACATCATTTCTTCGTCGTAGATAAAATGTTTGCACAAACTTTGCCTAGAAACTAGAAAGTTTATTCGATAAATTACCTAAATACTATAAGAAAATTTTGTTAGGAGATTTCAATGCCGAAGTACAAAGGGAAAACGTTTTCCAAATTGCAATTGGGAATGAGAGTTTATACGAAATTTGTAATGAAAATGGAGTTAGGGTCCGAGGGTGTTTGAGAACAGGGTGCTGAGTAGAATATTTGGATAGAAGAGACATGAAGTGACAGAAGGCTGGAGAAATATGGGATGATATGGACTGGATTAATCAGGCTCAGGATAAGGACCAGTGGAAGGCTCTTGTGAATACAGTAATGAACTTCCAGGTTCCATAACATACTGGGAAGTTCTTGAGTAGCTGTGTGACTGGCGGCTTCTCAAGAAGGGCTCAGCTCCATGAATTTAATTAGTTAGTTATAATGAAATTAATTGGGTGAGAGGGATGTGCATGGATTTCATGTAGTTACGTCTGCATTTGGACAAACCATTTACATACATATTCCGAAGATGAAGAATTGTGGCGTAGATTAAAGATTTCAATCAATGTTGTAAAAGCACAGAAGGGACGAGGAACAAGCGAGAAGAAAAAAAATTAAAAAATGCTTAAAACTTCGCCTTAAATTTGGTCATCCTCGCTTTGAAGCAACTTCACTTCTATGAAGAGGACCTAATAAATTAACTGTTTATTATGTGTAAATTGTTCGAGTCAGGTCACTTTTATTTCATCATATGGTTTTTAAAATGTAAAACCCTGCCCATAATCGGATTGAAGCAGAGGAGGGCCACCCTGTCATTTGTTCAGGGAGGTCGTTCAGTACTTTGTTTCAGCTCATGCATGGCCCATGTTAGGTAGGAACTCCAAATTGACAGTCGTGTCGACGCCTGGGAGGTGATAAACTGAGCACAGAACCCCACCCACCCTTGATTATTATCGTCAACTACAAATGGTAATCCAGTTTTTCACTTCTTGTTCTCTTGATGTGCCTATCCAACACATCCCACTAAATGCATAAAAGATTAATAACTAAGTTCATGGAGCTGAGCTCTTCTTGACAAGCTGCCAGTGGTGCAGCTACTCAAGAACTTCCCAGCATTTTACGGAACCCGAAAATTCGTTACCGTGTACACAAGATCCCTCCGTTGGTCTCTATCCTGAGCCAGATCAATCCATTCCATACCACCCCATCCCATCTCTGTAAGATCCATTTTAATATTGTCACGAGTATGAGTGTGATTATAGACGGGAATTTGAATTGGTGAATGGATTTATTGACCACTTATACACACCACTCGGAACTACAAGTAATTACAGCACACTTTACGAATCACTACACGCTAAGTCTTTTCAGCCTGCAGTGTCTTCAACAGACGTTCCCTGGCAACGGCTTCTAAAAGTTGAGATTCTTCAGCTTCACGCGCTCAGGTTCTATCTTAACAGACTCTCGTGCAGACTCAACTGACTGAAAACTCCGAAATTCGACTGACTGGGTCGCCCCAATTGTCTTTCTTATAACACCTTTGAATGGACCGAGTAGAAAACACCGTTTCCAACAGTAACTCTATTGTTTATAGGAGTATTTACAGCGCCGTTGCATATAAATGGACTTCATAACACCGTTGTTTATTCGCCTATTGCATAGCAGCGGCTGTCAACGCTATAATATCGTCCGCTCACCTATGTCTTTGTCTACCTAGTGATCTCTTTCCTTCATAAAGTTAATTTTCAATTGGAGAAGGCCAGAGTTCCTGACGCGTAAAACTTAAAAAGATGAAAATTCTGTAGACATCAGGATGCACCTTGGGTTCTCCCTCGGATTTAGCACTCGTGTGTGTAAAATACAAAGTGCACATTAACTTTATATCCTAGACTCTAAATTTTAGGAATAATACTGTGACAGATTGGGCCGTTTGTAGGAGACGAATACGTAAACATGTTCCAACCAACGAGCATCCAACAATATAGGGCGTCCGTTGCTATGCAATGCATGGGTGGACACTCCTGACAACAATACATGATATCCTTTGCTGAGCAGCAATATGTTTTCTGTGAATGGTCCGTGCCGAGCCTTTATAAGGAGAAGTGAACACTGTTCGAGAGATTCGACAGGAAGACGTCGATATGGGAGAAGATCAGGGCGGAGATTAGATCAGTGATCAGCAAGAGGAGAACCGACAAAAGCCTTCATGTGGCGTAGTTACAAGAAACATTAGAGTGTGTCCATTTTTCGCAGTTACGAAGTGTTATAACTATCGCGTGTGATAATTGTCTGAAGTTCTGCATAGCGTACTTATCCAAAAAACAGCTCCGTCAAATCCGCAATCCGTTAATTATTTGTCACGGATACCCGGACACGTGACAATATTACTAATGTACTCGTACATACAGCTTGGATTTCTATGAGTCCCTGGAAGAGAAAATTGCAAAAAGCAAAGGGCCAGGTAAGTTAATAGCAATTTCCTGATAAGACTTAAACCAAATTAACATAATTCAACTAAGCATAAGAACAGAAAATTTTAATTCCCTATCGTTAACTCCGTAGAATTAAACATGCCAGACATGAGGAATGCTCACAAAATTTTAGTTTGAAAGCCAGAAGAGATACTTGGAAGAACTGAGCTCAAATGGTGGTATAACATCAAAATAATCCTTAAATAAGTATGTTACGAAGAAGTGAATTTTCGAATTTGGATTCGAAATGGAACAACAGAATTATTAGAGACATATTATGTATTTATTTAACGACACTGCCAGTGCTTCAGATTACAGGATGCCGGTCTGATGGTGAATTAGTATGGCATAGGTTTGATCCTGAACTAATATACTGTTCGACCCGATCCTGAACAACAGATGACTTATCCCCGATCATGAATTATAGGGGCTGAATGCCTGATCAGACGATCACAGTGGCCGTGCAGTCTAAGGCATGAACCGCCTTCGACCGCTCAAACACTGGGATCGTGGGTTCGAATCCCACTTGAGGCACAGATGTCTGTGTGCCTTTATTCTGTGTTTGTGTTGTTCTGTATGGAGGTAGCGACCTTGCGACGGGCTGATCCCCCATTCAAGGAGTGCTACCGACTGTGTATAGATTAAGAAACTGAAAAATTTGATTTCTTTCATTCTGGTCCGTCACACTAACAATTACAAAGACAAAACAATTCCGTGCAGTTCGACTATTTAATTTTTACTACTTGAAAACTTAGCACCTTAAGTGCTTGTGCTTTGTAAACTGAAAAGTTGCCAAGGTCCGACAAGGGGCTGTAGAGCCAGAGATAGAGATAGATAGAAAGCCTGATCATAATATAGATGATGCAGGCCTGACGCAGTTCTTATTATTAACTAAAGACAGCCTATACCTGATTGTCAATTAACGAGAATGTAGGTCTGATCGTGATTTAAAACGAAGCCTCGCATATGAATAAGGCCGCAGGGGCCTATCAGATCCACAAGATATCAAAAGGTAAAAGAACATAAAAGACTTTACTTCCCCGTTGAAGTGCAACGGGAGATCCTAGTGGTTCGATTTTTAATATCTTGATTGAAGTTCTTTGCCTTTCATCTCAGATTCTTTTGATATCTAAATACCGTTGGCAGAATGTTAAAATGTCATAATAGACTGACGCTCCAGTCTGCACTGACTTATAATCCTTAAACCCCCTGCATCGTCACCATCACATTAAAAGGGAAACGTAGTTTCGAGACGGTAAGTACAAAGTGTTTGATGTTAACGCCTTAGTTCGAAAATATCCAGTCACTTCAGGCATAACATCTATGATATAATTGGTTTTAAAACTATATCGTATAATGGGATTCTCTCTTAATAATTATACATAATATCATGATATTAAATAAATTTGTTTACTCACTGTTATATAGCCTCGGGGCGAACTCCATAGAAAACACGTCCATTGGCCTACAACTGACTGTTTACACAGAATCGGTCTCCGCTGGAAGGTGTTTATTGAGCCATTGCCTAGCAGTGGGTCTATACGTCACATTATGTTAATGCAGGTGGTGCATGCAGTAAGCAATAGTTCTGAAATGGAACAACACTTATCTGTAAGCTGACAACCCATTTAAATTTCATTCTATTGTAATAAAAATTAACTGGTTTTACGTAATATATAAATGTAACCCTGAGGGTGGAAATAAACAAAACTTACCTGGGAATCATACTGTCAGATTCTCAGGATTGTGGGAACCTGAAACAAAGAACAAATTGTGTAATCCACTGCATAAACTGACATCCGTTGTCCATACCTACAGAATTAAACCTTTTGCACAAGATAGCTTTGTTCTCCTGCATGTGTGGAGCAACTACGATTATTTCAATACGAATTTTATATGAATCAATACAATATAGTATAAACTATCGTAGTCCAGCTGCACTATGGCCCTTGGGTCGACTCAGCCTCTAACAGAAATTAGTACCAGGAATCTTCCTGGAGGGTAAAGGGTAGCCGGCGCGTAAAGCTGACAACATTGTCGCCGTCTGTGAACAAACTGTCTAGACAAAATGTGGGAGCCTCGACGTCTCACAACCCTATGGGTCTCCATGGCCTGTTACAGGGATAGCTATACTTCTTTATAACATAGATAACTTAGCGAATAATGTCAGTCAGACAATGATGTTGCCTTCAATAAGGGTCAAACATACATACTACTCTATTCCATATAATAGCTACTTGGCTTGAAGATGCAATAAGGAAACTGGAAAAGAATGTTTCAAGTTGTAATTTTTCATTCGCTGCTTAAGAAGTTGTCTTGTTTTTTTTCTCTCTCTAATGGAAGGCTCATAATTTTTCCTGGAATTATTTCATATTTTATTTTCCTTAATTTTATGATGAGCCAAACCGCAGAGACCGGTAGCGCAGGAAAGGACCGGAGTGGGCGAAGTTTTATTCTGGACTGATACACGAAACATGATTCAGCTTATTAGTTACTCCTCCCTCCTCTATTCATCTGTTCATTACCCTCTTCATCTTGCGCCACTTAGCAGTAGCGAGTTCCTAGAACCATTACAAATTCTCTCTTAAGTGAATTGTCTGTTTGGACGCTAGCCTAAGGACTACGCCACTCGAGTGTAAACGTCTTTCAAGACGTCCGTGAAATTAAAAAGTTCTTAATGTCTTAGTTCTAGAATACTTTGCAAGGGAGATCCTGTCCCTAGGGACTGTTATACAGCAATTAATTGGTGAATCAGACTAATTCAGATATATATATCTCACAACTGCGGTCTAATTCGATTTAAAAAGTTTATACAATGTTTCTTATGCCGGATTCTTGAAAATACGGCAATTGAATTTCGTTATGTTTTGAAATGTTACCTCTGGGTGTATTAATTCTCTCCCGTAATTGGTTTAAGTTCGTTAAATTCTTTAAACTTGCAGGAACACAAATTCAACTTATTTGTTTCTTGTTCTAAGCTCAGTAGTGATAACTAATCTTAGAATTCCAGTAGCGTATCTATAGACATGTGAAACAAAAGACAGCATAGCAGTGGCGCTGTATTTCAACTAGATCCAATTTCTGAAACGTTGTGCTCCTTTTGACAGTGGACAAAGACCAAAACCTCAGTCGTCCCGAGTGTAATACAAAAACGTCAGAACCCTTTAGAAATTATAATGAAATTGCATTTTTGTTGCGGGGGGTTCTGGTCATGCCCCCAAGGCACTTGCCATTTGGGATCAATTGACTATTTTAAGTGTGTTGCGTTAATTGATCAGACAATCATTGACACTGTAATAGAATTTATTTTATAAAGAGTCGTTTATATTTCGAGTAATAACATCAACCGAAGTTCTATCTATCTCTATGGAGCTGAGCCCTTCTTGGGAATCCGCGAGACGTTCATCTTCTCAAGAACTTTTCAGCATTTTCTGGAACCCAAACGTTCATTGCCGTGTTCACAAGAGCCTCCCACTGGACCCTGTACTGAGTCAGAAGAAACCAGTCCATATAGCACACCATTCTATTTCTCCAAGATCTATTTTACTACTATCTGCCACCTATGTCTAGGTCTTTCTAGTGGCCTTTTACTTCGGGCTTTCCCACCAAAACGCTATATGAATTCCTCTTCGCCCCATATGTGCTACACGCCCTGCTTATATCATTCTTGAAAAAGTAACTATATATATGATACCATTTATAAAGACTCGACATCAGTATAATTAATTCAGTTTCCCCTCCGTTTTAAATATTCGTCAAATAATTCTGTACCTTTATTTTCAGAATAAAATGATACAAACTTCATTCATAATTTACATGCTGTTGAAATGAATATACTATATAACAAGTCCTCAATTTTGATTGACAATTTAATTCCTACTTTCGATAAAAACGTCTTTATGAAGCTTACAGTTTCATTGAAACCTATTTCTAGACTTCCCCAGTCTAAATATTTTGAGCTGAAATTATATCTCTGATGAATAGCATTCAACACATGACCCATCAATACATCCGAAACTTCAGAAATATTCAAAACTGTTGAATAGAAAACCAAACTGCTACCACGGTACAAGCTTCCCTCCGCAGTTTCTCTGAATCCTTTTCTCAATTGTACTGACATGTCAGTATCATTCATGTTCCGTTATCATTACTCATGGCAGTGACAAGCAGACTGGCCGCCTCACCGCCCGCGCCCGGAAACCTGTTGTACGAGGAGCACAAAAGAAAGTTTAAATTTCATAATAGTTATGAGGGGCACTGGTTTCAATATTAAAAGCATAACCGAGAGAAGAAGGTTCATTCATCGTTCCTAATTTCGAGTCAACACTGCAATCACATGGTAGGCTTATGAATTATGTCTAACCCTATATTTTGCTTTCTTTAACAAAACTATTAAGAGCCGCAATAGCGTTATAACGACTGGCTATGAGCTGGACGGCCGAGGGATCATAGTTCCAGTCCCAGTTGGAACAAATTATTCTCCTATCCATGTCTTCCATACCGGTTCTGGGGCCAACCCAGCCACATATCCAATTGGTGCCGAAGACTTTACACAGGAGTAAAGCGACCGGGACGTGAAGCTGACCACTTACCTCCGACTGGTACCAAGGTCGAGAATAAGTGGATCTGTACCTCCACACTCCATACGTCTTCATAGCATAGTACTTAATTACGTAGTTAAGCACAGGAATAAATTTGCCTTTCCAATTAGTGTTATAGGAAGCTGAAGATTGTTTTATAAAGTGGTTAATATATCCTTACCGTACTAAAATCATAAATTGCGAATAAAAGATGATATTATAATTACATCATATTTTTTTTCAACGTCATTATGCAAAAGTTATTCGGAAAGTAACCCCCGGCGAGCTGTTAACAAAACAAGCAAAAATAATTTTTTATTATATATAAGAAATACATATATACTTAAGCTTAAGGCACTTGTCTTATGGGGAATAGGTTTCGTATGCCTGTGAAAAAAAAAAAGACTGCCGTCTGTGAAGTCAATAGCGTTTCGACACCTTCTACCAACTCACTACTGCTGAAACGTTGTGATCGCAACCAGTTCTTCAGGCAGGTAAACAGATGGTAGTCTCTCGGGGCGAGATCATGGCTGTACGGAGGGTGGTCAAACAACTCCCAGTTAAAATGCTCCAGCAGTGTTCGAGTGCGAGCAGCTGTATGCGGACGCACACTGTCACGGAAGACTACTACACCGGATGTCAGCATTCCATGCCTTTTGCTCTGAATGACCCTAAGCAGCGTTTTAGTGTTTCGCAATACAAAACGCCGCCGAGCTCACAGGCGGCAGACTTCTATGACACAGGCATACAAAAACTTGTTTCCCAATAAGATGAGTACCTCAATGTCCGCGGTGAATACGTTGAGAATTAGCTTAAGTATGTACATATATCTTGCATTAAATAAAACTATTTTTTCATTTCTTGTTCTGGTAACAGCTCACCGGAGGTTACTTCCCGAATAGCCCACGTCGTAGCTGACAGAATTGTATTTTGTATTATAAATTGGATGGGTCATTTGTGGTAGTGGATCCGAAAGAGGGGAGAAAAATTTCCTTAATGTTTATGTGTAGGCTTCTAAACACCGTGTTCTTTCAGCGTAGAAATTCATGACACGAAGAAAATACTGTAGTATATATAGGCCTATACAGTGCGTTGTACATAATTTAAGTTGCCGCTAATGTTTTGAGTTATTATTCACAGAATACTGTAATCTTCCCTTCCCTCCTTTCCCTTTCCTTCCTTCAACAAAAATGTGAATAGAAGGCGTTAATTTTCTTTACAAATCTGGTGATGTCTTCTTTAAGGTCTGTTTGCCTGCTAATTCGTTTGCTCCCTACAGATGCAGCAACCAGCTTAACATGCACAGTACTGGCTGAGAGGAAGAGAAACAGAATTTCTGTATAATTGTTGCTCAAACTGTCAGCTTCCCTCAGTTACAACTCTAGTTACCATATCATTAACACTGATGACATTCTGACATTCCTATAATCTTCAAAACTATGAAAAGTTGGAGCTTACTAATTAAAGCTTTGGTTTATTTGAAGTGATTATCAATAGCCCGGACTACATAAGGTGAACTAGGGACAAAATAAACAAATAATGAACTGAAAAGGATATGGAAGGAAACTGTCGTGGCTGAATTTTGTGTACCATATAGAAAATTTGATTGAAGAGACTGAGGAAAATCAAGGAAGACATCAGTACCAATAATCAATTTCGCTGTCGAGTTAGTACTGGGTGTCTCCCACACCCGAGCCAAAAACTTTATCGCATAAGCCAAAGTTTGTGATATTCTGAGTTGTGACACTGTGTAGTCATGTAGGTGGATACCGGCGACTGTAATTAATCCCTGAAGATGGAGGCAGAATATTCCTCCGAAACGTTGATATACGCCTACAGGTCTACACAGAACACCAAAATCTGAACAAATACGGTCATGAAAGCGTCAAAACTTATATGAATCTTGAGAGACAGAGGAAACCCACGAAAGCCCTAAGTCAGGATCATCAGTGTTCCAGCCGAGATTCGAACCAATCACATCCAGAATATAAATCAGAAGCTTTACCGCTTAAGCCAGCCTGCTTGATCACTCATTGTTCAGAGCCACAAATTATTTTTCTAATATCTCATGTAACGCACATGTGGAGAAGAGGAATGCATACAGGGTTTTGGTAGGAAAGTCAGAAGGAAAGTGACCACTAAGAAGACCTAGATATAGGTAAGAGGATAATATTAGAAGATGATCTTAAGAGAGAGAGGATGGGATGGTATGGACTGGACTGATCTGAGGCTGGATAGGTAGCAGTGGAAGGTTCTTGAGTAGCCGAGCGACTGACGACTTCTCAAGGACTCAGCCCCCCCATGGAGTTAGTAAATATCTCATTAAGTATCTCCCCATCGGGCAATGGTTAATCTCAATTAAGTCTACATTTAGTTATGCATTCGGTGAAAATTAAGACTGTCTTCCGTATAATGACACTGTGTAGTTGCGTAGGAAGGTTAGTCAATATACTGGCTACGCTGTGGGCTGAACTACCGAAGAACGGGTGTTCGACTCCCGGCACAAACAGGGATATTTTCTTTACGATGTCAAGACAGACTCGACCGTCTCTGTGGTCTAGTGGTCAGAGTCCCTGGTTACAGATCCAGAGGTCCGGCTTCGATTCTCGGCGCTACAAGATGTTTTTATGTAAAGTAGTGGGTCTGGAACGGGGTCCACTCAGCCTCGTGAGGACAATTGAGGAGCTATTTCAAGGAAATAGAGGCTCCGGTCTAAAAAACTGAAATTAACGGCTGTGGGGATTCGTTGCACTGACCACGCGACACACTCTATCCGCTAAAGCTGGCACTAACTTTACCGACAAGCGGCGGTCGCTCGGTCGGCATATTTCGCTTGCGGACTAAAACCACGGGGTTTGTTTTGTCAAGACAGACTCAGAGACGTATTAGGCCTCACATCCAATCAATGCGGCTTCTTTTCCGAGCAGTGAAGTTTAACTCACCTCAGTTAACCCGTTCGGTTGAAACTTCGGTAAGGATCTACCAGACCATACGATGTCACGTATCAGAAGTCAGTAGTCTTCAAAATAAAGGAAAACTTCTCAAGTCTCTCACTTCGGTCTTATAGCCGTCTCAGATCTGAACTAAAATCTATTTAACACATTAATCTTGAACTTTGGAAGAGAGATGTTGCAGAAGAAACATCGAGATAAACCGACGTCATAATGAGAACAATATACCCATATCATGTTTAAGAAATAAACTTACGCCGTGAAAGAAGCCAGCATATTCTGAAGGAAGAAAAGGCAAAGGGAAGATAAGGAATAGAAGTTGAAAACGATAAAGACGGAGGAGGTACGAAATGCATGACCGAATTGTGAGTACATGGACCTTTAGTAAACCACGGGTCTTCTATTCAATAAGACACACGGAGCGTATCAAATTTCATCTCCACTGCCTATTCACTGAACTTACTCATGAAAGACAGCAGCAGTACACACGTAAAGAGAGACCTTGTAAACAGCCAGCACGAAAAAGTATGAGAACATTGATGCTGCAACCTCACAGTACAATGCGTCATATTACGTTTGCATACAACAAGCTGGCACAGAGTGAAACCGCTTATTAATTAATACTCTAAAGCAAAGTGGTTGCCATACGTATAATCTGAGTACTGGGGAGCACCATGCCCATCAACGGGAAACTGGTTTTGAAATAAGTTTCAACTCTAGTTTAAATATGATTTGGAACAAAACACATTCCGAAATCTGACACTTACAAGCAAGGTAAAGCTATGCAAAGTTTCGCGCAATAGTGGAGACAGAATATTCCGGTACACAGGCCACGATATATACCAACCTCCAGGGCCTAAGAGAGAGGTCAAATGGAAACAGGGACAGTCAAAAATATGGGAGCCCCACCCCACTCCAATATGAGCAACAGTATATCTTTTTCCATATCAATTGTCATAATTTGTTCTACGATAGTCTTAAAAGAAAATAATTTCAAGAGGTAAAAAGTAACGCTATCCCTGTAACAGGCCGCGGAGGCCCATAAGGTTGTGAGACAACCAGGCTCCCAAATTTTCTAAACAATCGACTCACAGATGGTGGTGAGACTGTCAGCTTTACGCGCCGGCCGGCCGGCCGCCTTTTACTCCCAGGAAGATTCCTGGTACTCATTTCTGTTACAGGCTGATTCGAACCCAAAGCTATAGTGCGGCTGAAAGGACCAGGTCAACGCGACCTTCCGGGTTGTAGCATCTTAAATACATAAAAATACGTAATATTAAAAGTACATAATGAGGAGTTCTAGCAAGAGCTACTCACCTACTTTCCTTTGATATGACACAGACCGCAGAGAAAACGAAAAAAATTAAGGGGGATACATAGGGTGCTTTCATAGCCTCTTTTTATTTATTATTTTCCAAAATAAGGGAAGTGAACTAAAAATACATAACTTAATATTATTGAAATGTATTCCTGACTAAACAACTCTACAAGCACAATGCAACTAACAGAAGATAATGGAAACTTTTTTAATTTGGAATTTCCTAAACAATGGAAACTGTGGATGAAATGTAAAAGGTAAAGTTGTTCTTGTGCTTAACTAATTAAGCACTATGCCATGAAGGCGTATGGGGGAGTGGATGTATAGATCCACATTTTCTTGACCTCGGCACTAGTTGGAGTTAAGTCCACAACTTAATTAAACGGAATTCCTACATACTTTCTCATTATTATAATTTTAAAATTAAATAACAGTATATGTGGGGGACCCATTAGGCCACGGACCTGAACCAAATCGTCCTGCTGGCCACCCTCTCTACAAGGACTTGATAATTTCATTAACATAAAAGAACTATGTATTTTGCCCGCAGACTTTATTTGTGGGTTCTGTATACAACTGCGTTACGTCTATGCATTCTTTGCAATCCAGTTGCAGGCTCTCAGAAATGCAGATCCTGTATCAATTGCTATCAGGGAAAACAATTGTGATGAGACGGACATACAGTATGTGTGGGTAATAAGCCCTGTCTCTGTGTACAGCGAAGTCGTAATGATACTAGACGACATTATGAACGCGCTCGAGCTGATTGTAGGTAGTACTAAATTGTGCCGAGAGGTGGATCCGCCAACAATAGTGCCTTTGTGGTCAACTGTCGTCATTTATATTGAAGCGCTTCTTGATGGCGTAATTTTTTTTTAGTCTTGCAGGTTATGATTGGATTGCAAGTATGACAATTGGAGTTCCTTGTTCAGAATGAGAATTCAAGAGAAGAGAACTTGTGGAGAGACTTCACTTTGGAGGAAGAAGAATAGAAGGAAGGATAATATCAAAATATATGCAAATTTAAGAAAAATGTCTGAGATAATCTTAAATAAAGTGAGCAGAACGAAAATACTGTATGTTAAATTGATAATATTTTGTTGTAATGATGATGAACAGGAATTATAATAAAAGTGAGCGTATGAAAAGAAGTGACCAAATTAAGTAATATTAGACCTTTAATCGCAGTTTTATATAGCATTTAAAAAAAATCCTCAAAGATAAATTACGTGTAAATAAATTAACAAAAGCCGGTCACGGTTGCCGAGCGGTCTAAGGCATGTACTGTCTTCGTTCGCTTGGAAACCGAGATCGTGGGTTCGAATCTCATTCAGGGCATGGATGTTTAGTTTGTGTGTGTGCGTTTTTCTGCGTTTGTGTACAGGTAGAGGCCTTGCGACGAGCTGATCACCCTCCCAGGGAGTCCTACCGAATGTGTAAGATCTAGAAAAACCGAAGTCAACGGAGAAGTTCATGGAGGTAGGCCTAGGCCCACTGGGGCTGTAGTGCCAAGGGAAAAAAATTAACAAAAGCGTACATTATCAACTCTAAAGATTTTAAGTTCCACTTATCAAAGCGTTGTACGAGGCAAGATCCCGTCGCATCTGCAGCAGGGATCTCCGGTGGGACGCATTTTAATAAATACCCAAAATATGCTCCTCTGTCTCCACGAATGAATTCATAAATATTCGTATTACTGCCTCCTCTCACTACAGTTCAGATTTGTACGGTTCTTGTAGTGGTAACAATTTAGACTAGTATTGGGTTTGAATCTTGGCAGCGATGCCGCCTATCCTAAAGTCCTTTATAGTTTTAATCAGTCCTTCTAGGCAAACGGCAAGACAGTACCTTAATTAGTCCATGACCACTTCCCTTCAAATCCTTCCTAATTCATTATTCATCACTGATTCGATGATTCATAACGTAGACAGTGAGAGCGCCGGGAAAAGAAATAACATATGTGTAGCAATATTTCTGGGCATCCGGTATGTACAGCGGTTCATTCCCTTATCTTTTCATGAACTGAGCTAAACCGATTCCAAAATGTTAGCTAGAACCGAATATACAAAAAGAAAACAGGAGAGAAACGGAGAATAAAGTTGAGGACATTCTTTAGTTTTTATCTTGTGTATCATTAGATACTAAGAGTCCAGGTCTTGTCAAGATTCGAAGAACGACGCATGCGTATAAATAGGGGTGTATAAAATGTTTCGCATGGTGCCGAAACTTCCGCCCGACGCACGTGCGTCTTGTAATCTGCCGGAACAAAGCTCAGAGACTCGTCTTAATGCGCAGATACTCAGGATGTTTATATTACGATGGGGACTAGGATGGGGACACCGAAGGGTCCTACTGTGTGTCTACTAAACCAATCATGGGACATATCTACTTACGAAAAACCAAGCGAGTTAGTCAGGTGGATGTTTATGAATGGTGTGATGAGTGAACGCTGATCACAGTGGCCGCGCGGTCTAAGGCATGAACTGTTTTTGTTTTCTCGAACGCTGGAATCGTGGGTTCGAATCCCGCTCAATGCATATATGTCTGTATTGTGTTGTTCTGTCTGTAGGTAGAGGCCTTGCTACGGGCTGATTCCCGTCCAAGGAGTCCTACCGACTGTTTACAGGTTCAAGAAACTAAAAAAAAGCGGCAAAGACCTAGGAAAGGACTGTGGTTGCAGCCACCTGTTCACGCTGGTTCCTCGGTCGCTGACTTTTGTACCCTGAAGGTGGAGGCGATACGTTCCTCCGAAACATTGGTTCACACAAGATCTACACGGTGCCACATCCAAGAAGACGGTATTCTTCTTTCAAGAAACCGTATATATTTTGCGCCACCCTGTATAAATTTACAGTGTCTCTATATTGATTTGTTTTGGTGTAGCTCTATTACTGAAACCCTTCAAATGGTACAGGGTACTTCACTAAGCAACACTTTTTATTCGAAACATGTATTGAAATGGACCTTCAGGGGCCACTTTACCTCACAGTCACATCGCATATACCCGGATCGTTATTTCAATGTAACGCTTTAATTTTTAATGCTCTGACATTCCTACTGAAACAAAGCCCACAATATACCGCTCTCTTTAGCCAGAGCAAGGGAACGCGGACTGTGGGATGCTGTACTGTAATTTTTAGCTGTAACAATGCGGGTGGTACACCTGATATTTAATTGAAAAATCGCCTCATTGGTGCCACGGAAAATGTTTTGGATCTCAATCAGATGATTTCCCTGGAGTAAAATTCCACCCCCCCCTCCCGCCCCACTTCTGCCGCGGTCTGCTTCTCTCTACCTGGCGGCGAACCTACACAGCTGCGCGTACACGTCTCTTTCCCCCGCAGGCAAACCAATGAGATCGGTTTTGTGGATACAGAAATAAATCGTTCACCATAAACTGGGTGTATAGTTTATTTCGTAGTTTCAACGACGTTCTCTCTACTGCTTAGGTTATGTGTAAATGGTTCTATATTAATATTGTCAGTAGCTCCTTTCAAGCCTGACAGAGCAGTTGTGCGAGGGAGGATGTTGGAGGTAAGGGACGGAAGAGTAAAGAGGTAACTAAGCAAAAGCATATAAAGAAGTGCGAGAAGGATGTGAAGGAAGAGAACATAAAGAAATATAAGGAACGGGAGAAGAGAGGAAGTATGGAACGGATGAGGTGAAAAAGCAGTGTAAGAAGACGAATAATGAGGGCAAGTGTAATGAATAAAAAGAAAACAAGCAGATGATAGAAAAGAAAAACGAAAGAAAGGAAGATATCAAAGGAAACAAGAATAGGACGAAGATTAAAGCACGGTGAAATGAGTGGAGTAGAAGAAGGTGAAACAGAAGGAGAATGAGAAGAGCAGAAGAAGAAAGAAAAGGACTTTCTATCTGAGCTATTTGGCAACACTGTCAGTGTCTAGCTGAATGGAATGACAACTGATGAATTCGAAAGGATATGGAAGGAAGCGTTAGTAGCCTAACCGAGTTATGAACCCAGCATTTGCTTGGAGGGTCTAAGAAAAGCCACGAAAATCCTCGGTCACTATAGACGATGACCTGGCCTGAAATCGAAGAGTGTATCTCTTGGATAAGAGACTAGAGCGATACCGCTATGCCAACCCGCTCCGTAAGTTTCTTGTCATTATACCTGCTGAACAGTACGAGTCGGTGTAGCGTAGTCGGTATAGTGACTGGCTAAGGGCTTGACGGCAGAGGGGTCGGAGTTCGAGTCCCGGTAGGGTCAATAATTTTCCTTTCTCCACTTAGTCCAGACCCGCTCTGGGGGTCCACCCAACCTCTTATCAAATGGGTACAGAGAATAAAGCGGCCTGGGCGTGAAACTGATCACTTACCTCCAACTGGTACACTCTCCCATACATCTTGACGGTTTAGTGCTTAATTAGTTAAGCACAGGAACATTATGACGCTACATCAACTGACTTCCGTCTGAAGAGGATATATCCTCTCACGGTAGGATCATTAATGAGTAAATAATGAATTTTAAGGGATTTGACAGAAAGCGGCAGTGGACAGATTTTAGGTACTTTCCCGAAATTTTCCTGAAGGGAGTGACGAAAATCGCGAAGAAACTGGGCAAAGATAGGAGGTGCCCCGGCCGATATTCCAACCGGGAACCTTCCGATTACAACTCCCAAGTGTTATATGTGAGCCAACTTTCTCGGTCATACCATCGAATTGGAAGAATGTTTATGAATGATGAACCAGGTCGGATTCGAATAGATGCAGCCATGACCTCCTCTTGGGTTAGTACACAAATCTTTTCGAATTCATCATGACCCTGTCAGCCTACATGAGAAGTCCAGCTACAGCACAGGGAAAAATAACCCACATCCTTTCGAAACTAAGAGGATAGAAAGTAGAACCCAGACCCTATCTGTTACGTCACCAAGCCTTTTATTATAAATTTGTTTTGAATTGAGAGATAAGGACATTACAAAGTTTCTATCCTAACCACGATTAAGAATTGGATACGCGTATAGAATATGCCGAATTCGGTTCCAGATTTTAACAAGAATAAATTATTTCGTGGCATTCGGAACGTAAGTCTAAATTAGGACCAATCATATTGTAGCATGTAGACCCGTTGCTAAGTAATGACTCTGTAAATGACGGCCGTCTATAGGTAATGGCCGTAAAACATACAAAGATAGGAATGTTGGAAGCGGTGCTCTCTGTGCGGTACGTGCCAATGCTATAAAGTAAGGAGCAGCTGCGATTACGAGAGATTCTTGAGACGGCAGTGAGAAGAGTAGGAGGTTGGTGTGAGATGGCCGCCAGCCTGGGAGTTAGGCAGTTGGAGGCCAATTAGTTTAGCTCTGGAGCTGCAATGAGATACGCAACAGCCAGCGTGGGCCAGCGGAAGTTGAGGGATCTACGGCGTTGGAAGCCGTTACCAAACAACGACTTGTGAGCAGGGGTATATCAGCCAGTACAGTGACTAGACCACGGATTGGATGACCGGGAAGTCTAGGGACGATTCCAGGCAGGGGCATGGATTGCTTTCTTCTCCTAAGCATCCAGACCGCCTCTGTGTTCTATTTAATCTCTTCTCCAGTAGGTACCGGGACCTGACCACTCACCTCACTTTGTGTACAGATTGAAAATATGTTCCACTCCCATGCACCTTCATAGCGTGTTGCTTAGGCATAATTAAGCACAGGGTAAAATATATCCTTTGTACAGGTCTACTCAGAGTTTGTATAATAGATCTAGTGTTCATATTTGAACCGAAGAGAGATGAAGTGACAGGAGGTTGGAGAAAACTGCATAATGAGGAGCTTCATGACTTGTACTCTTCGCCAAATACAATACAATGACGAAGTCAATGAGGATGAGATTGGTTGGGCATGTAGCACGAATGGAAGAGGAGATAAAATGAATGCATATAGGATATTGGTGGGAAAGCCAGAAGGAAAGAGATCACTGGCAAGACCAAGGCGTAGGTGGATGGACAATATTAAAATGGATCTGAGAGAGATAGGATGGGATGGGTTGGATTGATCTGGCTCAGGATAGGGACCAGTGGAGGGCTCTTGTGAACAAGGTAATGAACCGTCGGGTTCTTAACCTTCTTAAAGGATAAGATGCTGGGAAGCTCTTGAGTAGCTGCAGAATTGGCGGCATCTCAAGAAGGGTTCAGCTCCATGAATCTAATGGTCAAAATTCATCTGTCAAGGAATCATGAAAATAAACTGAAGCGAAAATGATTGTTCAGGTAGTCGCTTTGCAATTGCGATGTAGTTGTTTGGAGAAGGCACGGCGCATCCCCGAGTCGAGTCGATAGATCCAGGGGGAAGCATCTGCAAGGAAACTCAATTCTTGCGCTCCTTCTTTTGCACTGAAGCGATGCTTCCTCAGCGAACAGCTCTCTTCTTCCTTTACGTTTCTTCTGAGGCTCCAGGTGAGTGAGACAAAATAAAACTGTTTTCCCTTCCGTCGTGCGGCAGTTTCAGAATTGTCTTTATTGGCTTCCGGTCGAAATCGCGATACAGACTTGCCAACAAAACGGCCTACTTACTTCTCCGGACCAGAGTACGTCTCCACAAACACGGTGAGGGCAACTTCCAGTTTCAATATAAACTACGGCACTTTTATGCGAGCTCTGCGGTCGTCATAACGGCTACTATGAAGATTACGCGAGGTCTCTGAAACTGTGGGTTTTGGCCCCCTCAGCGGTTGTCCCCCAGATATCCAGAATTATTTAAAGTACAGTTGTAAAAGTGTACAGCTTTGGATAGACTTCAGTCATTAAGTTTTAATGTAAGTAAGAGGTAACAGCTGTCCCTGTCCTCAATTAATTAAGCATCGCGTAATGAAGATGTGTTTGGGAAGTGGAGGTATTCTTGACTTGCGAACTAGATGGAGGAGAGAGGTGGGCTTCAAGCCCCTGATGTTTTATTCTCGGGGATGTAGCCCTCGGCACCCTTTGTATTGAGAATGGGTGGGCCCCAGAACCGGTCTGGACGCTTTGGAATAGAGAAAAATGTGTTCTCGTTGCTGAGAACCGAGCCCCGACCGTCCAGACCGTAGCCCACTCTTATGCTGACTGAGCTATGCCGGCTCCTAATCCAATACAGGCGCTGTAACTGCAGACGGCGAAATATTACTCTAAATTTTTGGGATGCTGTCATCAAACCCTGAGGCAGCCGGGTCACCCGACAATTTCGCATGCAGGTATCTACCAGACTGCGCAGGGTCACAACCCAAAAGATTGTAATCTCAGTAACCACCGACACGGAACTTAAACTCTCTTAAGTTTAAACCGTTAAATAGAAATGTTAAGACTCATTTCTTAATCATATAAATGATCACTAAGGAGCCGGGATAGCTCGGTCTGTATAGCGACTGGCTATGTAATGGACGACGAGGGATCGCATTTCGCGTCCTGGTACGGTAAAATTTTTTCTCTTCTCCATTTCGTCCAGATCGGCTCTGAGGTCCACTTAGCCTCTTATCCAAAGGATATGAGGCTTCTTTCCCCAGGGGAAAAGCGGCCGGTGCGTGAAGCTGACCACTCATCTGCAGCTAGAGCCGAGGTAAAAAAAATGTGGATCTATACATCCACTCCCCCATACGCCTTCATGGCGTAGTGCTTAATTACTTAAGCACAAGGGAAACTTTACCTTATGTTATGTCTGACTATAATAATTTCTTTATTATTTCGACCATATATTTTAAATGTCATATTCCCCTTAGAAACAGTTGGACAAATGGACATTGATGAGGCACGTAAAAAAATAGGGGGGTGAGAAAGGGCTTCTTTTTCAATTCTCGTCAACAGCCACCACAGTCCGTATCTCTTGTAATATGAATGTAAGATATATCTTGGAGACATATGGAGGTGGTGGTGGGGGGGGGCAGGGAGTATTTCCCTGGGACAACCAGCAGGAAGATGCGATAAATCACATTAGGGAGGGGTCAGGGGTGGGAAGACAGAAGGTGGTTGGGGTGGAGGGCGCATCCAAGTGACCACACATCTTGATCATGGTGAATAGAGGCGGAGAGGGCAGAGGTGGGGAAGTGAAATATGGAATATTTATACGGTAATTGAATAAAATATAGATGAGGTGGTCCTGGCGCGGAAGCTCTTGAGAGTTGTGCTGCTATACGAGGTTCCTTCCGTCCTGCAGATGTACAAAGTACATGAGGGGTGACATTTCGAAAGCTTTTACATAAATTTACAGAAATAAATAGTAATCAATTAAGGATCATGAGATGGGGGGGTATGCGGTACGATGGGGACAAACGAGAAATGCGTACAAATATTTCATCAGGAAATCTGAAGGGAAGACACTACTTGAAAGACCTAAGAACTAGTGTTAACATATTAATGTATACCTGCTGTTAGGTGGCGATTCTGTAAACAACGGCCGTTGCTAGGTAACGTCCCCGACATACACGCATGCAACAACAGAAGAACTAGGTATTCTGTGTGGCCCTTGATGGGAGGTTTGGAGCTTAGTTAGTTGATAGCCCGTTCTGTACGGGGGTCTGTGAAGAGAAGACTTGAGCCGGAGGCAAAGGAATAAGCCTTGTTGCAGCCGTTACCTGGAAACGTCTATTAACACACTGAGAGCACTAGGCTGTGTGGCCTAGAGAACTGCAACGTGTGGAAATAACGTTCGTGTTATAGTTATTTGTGGTTACGACTTCTAAGTAGGCAATAAATCCATTCACCAATGCAAACCCCGTCTATAGTCACACATACTACGTGACAATATTAGAGTAGACCTTAGAGAGATAGGTTAGCAAGATGTGTCGACTATTTTATGACGCTGTTAGAATTTTAGATTCTATAGAGTCGAATGCTAGGATTTGGAAAGAAATGGTCGTGACATAATGGAAGTATTAACCCGACATTTGTCTGACTGAGGATAATCACGACAAACCTCAACAGGTTCCTCAGTCGACATTTCAACCCAGCGCCTCCTGAATGGGAGTATAAAAAAGTTACCTCTAAACCAACCAGTGCGGTAGGAAGATGTGGATTAGATTCATCTGGCTCAGGACCGGGATCAGTGCTGCGGTCTTGTCAATACGGCAATGAACTTTAGGATTCCACAAAATGTAGGGAATTTATTGATTATTTGTGTGGCTACAGGATTAGAGGTTCTCACAGCGGTGGTTGTGAAGGGTTCAGTCTTCTGGGATATGAAGGGCTACGCAGCGTTACAGCCCAGAACATAGAATACTTAGTTTAGGACTGTTAGATTCAGAAGAAGGAAGCTGCACCATGGAGGAAGTCAATATTTGTGGACGATTAGTACAGAATTTCTCGAACCGCCACTGGGCTGAACAACATGAAATATCTTAATCGTAGGCATTATGTGATTGTACATTATTGTCGGGGTTTCCGTGGCCTATATTTTCGAAATCGGGAAAAACAAAATATAAATGCTTGCGGAATATGAAAATGTAACTCAAAAAGTTTTATTCTGCATTTTGCAGTATTGATTCTATAAGAAATAAACTTTTTTGAGTTATCCTTTCATATTCCGTAAGAAATATTATTTTGTTTTCTTGATTTGAAAATTATAGGTCACGAAAAGGCCGATAATAATTTAGAATCAGTGTATATTATGACATCTTGTGGTCACGACAACAGGACTGGGCAAAATCCATAGCAGCTAACGACCGTCTCATTCGAGCCTATGACTAGAAAGTGTCTTAGATGATTAAAAAGTTTTCAAAGACACTGAAAAGGAAATCTTTTCAAATGTGGATACTGTGATAACCGGTCAACATTGTCAAGTAAAGCGGTAAGATTTGTATGCATAAGGAAGAGTTGTTGGAAATAAAATTCACGCCTTCTTTGGCGTTTGAAGATAAAGTTTGTTTTGTTTGAAGTTCGAGGAAACGGCATAAGACCGTATACATAGTACATCAAGCGACAAGATGTCATGAACGAGGCTGGCTGCTTCTCTATATGACGACAAATATCGTTTTTGGACCGTAATTTCGTAATATGTAATAACTCAATTCATATCTCACAGAAAACGCCTTGCGCCTCCATTACAAATACGGCATGGTTAATTCTTGTGGCTCACCCGCTCGCGCTGGCTCCTCGCTCGTGGATTTTTTCATTTTTTCTTATACCTTGAAGATTGAGGCGATACGTTCTCCGAAACGCCGTTTTATACAATATTTACACTGCGCCACATTCCAGAAGACGGCATTATTCAAAATGCTGTGATTTAAAAAACTAAAAACAGGCAGTGTACATAGTAACTACTGAAATTTGAAGGATTAAAATTATCCATGAATGTTGTTTCTTACTTTCATAATCATCTTACAGTCTCTCATTTTATATAATATAACAGCGTTATTACACAACGCAATAAACTATTCAGTGTACTTTCAGGTAATCAGAAGCCTGGATAGCTCAGTCAGTATAGCAACGAGCTACGAGATGTACGGCCGGGGTTCGATTTCCGCCAGTGGCAGGAGGTATTTCTCGCATTCACGGCTTCCAAACCAGCACTGAGACCCACCTAGCCTCCTAACCAGTGGGCACCGGGAGATTTTCCCTGGGGTAAAGCGGCTGGGGCGTAAAGCTGACCATCTCCATCTAATGCCGAAGTTAGGTATGGTAGAGGTATACACGTACCTCCATTCCCCCATACGTATTCGTGGCGTGGTGCTTAATTAATCAAGCACAGGGACAACTTTTACCTTTCATTTTCAAATTATTGTACGTAACAGACACAGGAATGTTTCAGAAATATGAGAAGGTGGTTTTTAAATTGTTAGCACCGCGAACCGGTCCCTTTGTTTGCCTGACCTTCTTAGACAAAAGCAGTTTTACACTTCAGCCCACCGATAATACTTTTTATAGCCCAAGTGAAATGTCACAGGGAGGTTTATTGCATCCAGCTAAGAAGACTGATCTGTGAAAACCACAGACTGAACTGCAGGCTATATACCTTCTCGTCTCTTGGTATGTAATAATATAACACATATAGATGCCAAAAGCACTTTGTCAAAAAAGGAACAATATTTTTAAAATCAATTGTACACATAAACAGAAAGAAAAATTGTTACATTTTAGACAAGAACTAAATATATTTAATCCAGGAGAAAGAGTAAAAGAACACAAACACAATTATTTCGAAAATGTTTTAACAACAAATGCAATTCCTCGGAAGCTGATCATAATCCTAAAGGAACGGGGGGGGGGGGTCGGCTATCAGGGAAATGGAAGGATCAATTCGTCTAGCCCAAAGATCGGAACAGATCAAAACGCCTACACCTTGCAGTTGATAATGATGATGATGGTACATATAGTAACCACTCCATATCAGAGAGCATAATTTTAGTGTTTCTTTAGGCTACTCTCCTTATTAAAAAAAACAAAAGGAGGCTTATGAAATAACCTTGCTATCTATGTATCTCCCATCGAACTTCTGAGCAAGGTCGGGTTGGGTAAATTTCTACTGACCCTCGCCAGCACAGTCCCACTGGACTCATGACCGTTCTATTTTACTGTCTCGCAACTCTCACGTCCGAGCACAACATAGCAGTAAAATGCTGCTGGTCCTCGCCAGAAAACACCGCCTCCAACAGTTCCGCTGCTGCCTTCCAACTTTCCCTCTGCCTCTGTGTGTCTGTGCGTACATCCCCTTATCGCTGCTGCTACGGAACGGCTCGGAGGCTAGCAACGGCCCAGTAAACACGTTCCCGCGGAAACAGAAGAATTCTTGGACGAGTCTTTTTCTATGCAGGTCGTGTAGCATCAAAGGAAAGCAGGCTATTAGTTCTTTCTAGAAGCTCTTAGACTACTTCCCTCACTTTGAAAAAAAAACGTAGTCTTATATGTTCTCCGTGCTGTCTGTGTGTCTGTGTATCCCCCTTATTAACTTTTGAATGCCTGAACCAGTGTTTATGAAAACTGGTATGTATATCGTGGCACCCGAGCCCACCTCAAAGACGTATTTCATAAATCCTTCCCATAAATCTGTGTGCCTGTATGTACATTCCCCTTATCGTTGCTAGTCAACGGCTCAGTGGACACGTTCCCGCTGCAAAGAATATACACAAGAATAGAAAAATTACTAGAGGCGTATGTGGTCCGTGTCATATCAAAGGAAATTCCGTGGGTTTATGTATTCCCTTACCGTTGCTAGGCAACGACTCGGTGGAGACCCTCCCGCGACAATGAAGAATTGTTGGAGACTTCGTTTTTTATGCGATCCGTGTCGTATCAAAGAAAAGCAAACAATTATTTCTTCCTAGAACTTCTTGTTTGTTCTCTTTTCGTGCGGGAAACAGTCTACAAACACGAAGGGTTTGCAGCCTAATGGCGTTCACACAACAGTTCCATCGCTTTGCTCCTTCTTATCGAGACATCGGCAGTAATTTCGCATCGATTTCCTCACGGCGCTTTACATTTCGACTATGAGAAATTGCTCGCACACAAAACGGACACGTACGCATCGGAACGGATCGAGGTTACCATATGCTTTCTCCTGACTATCATTTCCATCGACTTATAGAAGTTTGATCTGCACATTATGGCTTTTTTTCCTTGTACACAGAACGTGTAGGTGCTCATTAACCTGTAGATTACACACTACAGTCAGCCCTTAAGAGCAGTGTCATTATGGTCGGTTTGTTTTCAATGTGCAACAGCCACAAGCAGTTTATATCTAACAAGACAAAATTTCTGAAACATACAAGTGATACAGACGTGTGTAAACCGGTATAAATCTTATATTCGAGCACCAGATTTTAAAGGGGACTTATTTTCAGAATGGTTATTTTAGCCTTGATAGTATGTTAAACTGTGTATTTGGAAATAATAACCCTACCACTTTCAGTTCTATTAAGATATGTGAAACAGATTGAAATCGGCGTAGAAGGTGCATTTATTCACAAAAACTACAAAAATATGTCTATTATTAATAAAGGTAAAGTTAAAAGGTAAAACTATCCCAGTAACAGGCCGTGGAGGCCCATAGGGTTGTGAGACGTCAAGGCTCCCAAATTTCCTAGAAAATCGGCCCACAGATGGCGGTGAGGTTGTCAGCCTTACAAGCCGGCCGCCCTTTATCCCCAGGGGGAGTCCTGGTACTCATTTCTGTTAGAGGTTGAGTCGACCTCAGGACCATAATGCGGCTGGAAGGATTAGTTAAAATGAAAAATCCAATGACTTCGAGCATCGAACCCGCGGCCTTTCGGCTTTTAGCGTAGTGCCTCAACCAACTACGCTACAGTGTACCCCGCCTATTATTAATAATTCAATTAAAAGTTCTAGGGTGTGATGTCCTCACAGCAGCGGTTATAAAGAGTTCTGCCTTCTCGGACATAACGTCAGTTGACTGCCAACTAGTTACATGGCGTTATGTCCCAGAAGGCAGAATTCTTCAACATTGCTACATGAGGAGGTCTCAGAAATGTTCGATTATAAACCCGAATTGGAGTGGCTAGTTGCAGGTACATGGTTCTCGCACCAAGAACAAACTCTTCTTATACATAGGTCGGATGAAAAGTAGTGGCAACACCTCTATAGTTCTGAAATAACTTTATTACCTGAGGTAAACACACTTACATTCCTTCAATATAATCTCCCCCCATGTTTACCACCTTCTGCCTAATTTGTGGAAGGCGTCGTACACCATCAGCGCGTCCACTTCTGTTGATGTCCAGCAGTGACCGCCCTACAGCACAAATAATCTCATCTCTTGTGTTGTAACGTGTCCCTCGCAGTGGTTCTTTCATTTTGGCAAAGAGATCATAATCGCACGGACTCATATCGGGTGAGTATGGCGGATGTTGCAGTATCTCCCATCGCCAACAGCGAAGAAGATCCTTGACAGCGTCAGCAGTATGAGCCCTTGCATGGTCATGAAGGATGATGGGGTTCGTTGCCAACAAGTGTCGTCGCTTTCTCCTGAGTGCTGGACGAAGATGATTACGTAAAAAATTGCAGCAGTAGGCAGCGTTTACTGTCGGTCGTTGAGGTAGAGTGTGGTGCAGTATCACTCCATTAATGTCATATGCCACAATGAACATCGCCTTCACATTACTCTGTGTAGGGCGCACTTTCTTTGGACGAGGAGAGCCAGGATGCTTCCATTCATTTGACTGTCGCTTTAAGTGCGGTTCGTAAGAGCGAACCCAAGTTTCGTCCAGAGTGACGAGCCTTCCAAGGAAGTCGTCACCTTCCCTCTGGTATCGATTCAACAAGTCCTGTGCGATTGCATAACGTTGCCATTGTTGCACCTCGGACATTGTATGGGGTACCCAACGCGCTGCAATTGTGTGGTATCCAAGAATATCGTGCAGAATGTGGAGCAAGGTTTTGTGACATACGGATACCTCAGCAGCTAACTCTCGCGCAGCCCATCGACGATCGACATCCAGCAAAGAAGCAAGAAGCTGAATTGTGTGGTTGTCAACATAGGGTCGTCTTGAACGACGGCTGTCCTGAATGGCATCCTTCTCTTCACGGAACAAGTTCACCCATCGTGCCAGCGTGCGATATGGCAAAGCAGCATCACCACAGTCCCTGATAACAGTTTTGTGCAGTACGACCTCGTGCAACTTCAATTTTTATCCAGGAGCGTTGTTCTTGTTTCGTAAACATGTTGTTAGGGTGCTTGAACTAGGCTCCTGCACTTAAAAACGATGCACAATGCAACTCAATGAAACATAACCAGAGCCACTAACTGCACTACTTCAACTGAACTTCTGCTATCAGCTACAGATGGCGCTAGTGCCACCTGAGCACGTCTTTCATGTTACAGCAGTGTTGCCACTACTTTTTATCCAACCCTTGTAAATTACATTGGAATGATGAACACTAATTCACGATGCAACAAAGACGCCTTGCACTACATTTGGATTCAAATAAATTTCAAAGCTCTCGAGTCGCCATTGTGAAATTAGTAAACGGGTATGAATATGAAATGCAAAGAGTTGTGTTCGAAAGAGCAGTATTTGCTCCCTGAAACAATTTTAGGCGTCCACGGTTTAAATAATTTACTGTTACTTAAAACGATGTTCACTAGTCGTCGTGGTTTATCATATATGGGCTAATAACCTAAATTTCCAATTAGATCGAATTAAGATATATTCCAAAAGGTTAAGTAAGTATTGTTCCCGTGTGGAGGAAGGTTCGAATACCTCCACCGTTGCCCTGCGAGTCGTAGAAGGCGACTAAAAGGGAACCTGGTGCCTGGGGTTATAAGTGGGCCACCCTGTTCCTGGGGATATAAATACAGAGACCTGGTCCTCCAGGTTGGGGGTTGGACGCAGTTCTGAGAATCTTGCTCTGTGACGCTGTAAATGGTGTGGAATCCAAGGAAGTGAAAACCGGATCAAATGTGGCAGAATTTTCTAAGGAAGGCTCTGCCTCAAAAAGAGCTGTTTTTCCACTTACGACGATGATGGAAATACTGATAAACTTTCTTTGTTCTCTTATTCTTCGTAGGTTCATATTGCTTGAAACGACAAATACTCGTAGTTTCTCCAAATATCAGAAACAGATATGGGCACGACAGTGGTGGATGATTAAAATAATTCTGTTCTACCCTGAAGATGGAGGAACAGTTTCATTCGAAACTTAAGTAAACAAGACATTGTCACATTCCAGAAGACGGTAATAATCTTCTTACGTGGTTCTCTTCTGACGTTTCGGTTGAGTATGTGTATTAGGGGTGAGTCACAGAAACCGGCCCTTGCATTGCGACCTTCAATGTTCTATTGTGCTTCCCCTTTGGATTATCCCTTTATTAACCCTTACACTTCGAATGAAACATAGGACTTTATTTATGGGGCGTCATAAAAGTCACTCAAATTGACGTTTCGGATAAAGCAGCAGGGGTTTTCATCTTCATAGAACCGTTGGCTGTCACTCGGTATGGACTTAAGCTCTCTACTTACACATAAAACTAGGGTCAAGGTATATGTATAAGCCCTTAGCCAGATTCGAACTCACGATCTTAGTGTTCCGAGTTGTCCAATACAATTCTGGCTTTAGCCAGAAATGTCAACATGAACGACATTTGCGATGATCACAGAAAGGTAATTCATGTTTACAATCTACAATGAAAATGCAGATTAACATTACAAGTTTCATTTTACGAAATTCCTCGGATATTCCATTTGGTTAAATACCATAATGTATTAATGAATTCAACTGTGCAAAATTTAATTAAATCAGACATCCAGTTATTTACTATAGCCCAGAGGTCTGTAACGATTGAACCGATGTAATTGGATCAGCGATCCCAGACGCGGGCACGCGATCTACTTCACGTGTATACTGATCGAACAACGCACATAGAGGATCGAACTGAGACAAACCCCCAAATTAAACAGTGATGTTTTAGCATGAGAGACAAATGAATAGAATTAAAAGAATACTCGCCATGTTGAACTTAAATTACATAAGCACATAATTTTTCGAATGAAGCGAAGTACGAACCAAAAACAATTCCAGTAACTCGTGATAAATATATACGGCTCATTTACTTCACAGAGCAATGACGTTACTTGTAATGGGTAGTCATAAATTTTAATTTTAATAAACTGCGGTCTAAATAATATGCAACCTCATCTGAGGTTCAGCTGTTTCCAGTTTCCATCAACGAATTCTCTCAGCTCATAGGAAACTGAAGGTGCTCAATTTGGTAAGCGAAAATACACGGTTCAAGGTTCAACTATTGTTGAATTCTAGTACCATTACTCTACCTGGATAAACTGTGAATAGTATAAGCCCCCTATTAAAACATAAAGCAGGCTCATCTCGGAAAGTACTAGAGTTGACGGTCTTAATGTCTCTGTTCATGAAAGGCGTATTTAACGGGCCGTCAACACAACAGATTATAAACCGAAATTAAAATGTTTAACAATCAGTTTATTTTATTTTCATACTACTACATGTTTAAATTTACAAAAATGAGCATCAGGTGTTTTTATGACATGTCGTTACTGAATTATCAAAATGAATCCATTTTTACATATACTAATAATATTATAATCTAAATTTTAATTATAAGTTTTTTGTGTGAGATTTATCTCGAAAAATATGTAATAAAGGTTAAATACTTTAAAAGTTAAAATCTAGTAGTTAAATAAAATTAAATAAGAAGTATAATTCTAATTTTTAAATGTGTTGAAATGAGGTGAGGGAGCTTATTAAGCGGTGCAGAAGGGTTTCGTAGTTTAAGGCACTCGGAGCTTGGAAAATAATAAATACCATGCATTTAAATGTACTTGTTTAAACATTATACTTATGTGATTGTGTTTTTGTGGTAATTCGAAAATAATATAATATCGATTTATAATCACTTGCCATGTTGATGGCCCCTTAAACATACAATACATGACATACGAGTACAACAGGATGCAGAAAATAAAGATCTCCCCCACACGTACTTTATGAACGAACCTTGAAACAATCGTGGTTCATAGTCGAACTTAAACACGATCTGCTTTCTGATGTCATTATGTGATTTGATACAACTTCTCCATACAGTGTGTAGCACACCTTCTCAGGATACCCCGGGTTTAGATCTCCGTCAGGAGCTTGGCTATCGTGACTGAGGATTTCGTGGTTTTCGTAAGTCTTTCCAGATAGATTCCGAGATAGGACATAACCACATGTCTCCTCATCCTTTGCAGTTCATTATCCATTAATTAGCCCATTATTAGCAGCACATAATCTGTACTATTCACAGCGTTATTAAATGAAGTGTAAATATAAAAGTAGACACATAAATACTCGTACATAGATATTTGAATATAATGAGGGGCTTTAGATGATGTAGCTAAATTTATACGGACTGATGGTTCATAGACTAACGTGTCTAACTGGTATTATAGCATAATTAGTATATTATACAATACATAAATACAAATGAGGCAAACGTAATTTTGAGGCATATAGGCTTTATTACGTAATTCAATAATTCAATTACGACATTTATTATAAGCACCAAATACTGAAGCATTAGTCTTTAAAGAGGATTATGTGTATGTTAGCCTGTATATGAATGTCAGTTTATTCGTTCATTTAAAGGTTTTTCCTTTGTTTAAGATTTAATTTGCAAAAATCACGCAACGTCAGATAGAAGGATGATTAACAACTAATTAATTCGAGGGGATGTTGAATGAATCGATTGTGGCCTATATTAACTTATTATCCAGACATCTGGCGACAGAATGAAGAAGGCACTGAAAAAGCCCTGCCTGGAGAGACTGTCTCTGGGCCCACCAGACTGAACTAAGAGTGCAGTCCTGTCTCCCCTTCTCTCTGTACAAAAAGTTTTCACACCTTCTCCATTCTGAAAGGCAATGTTAAGACGCCCAAACAGTGTGGAATTTGTTATTCTTACTAACATAGCCGCCGTCACGGAGAGATGTATCAGTCTAGCATGTCTTTAGGTAAAGTAGAAATATGTTTCAAAATTTCGATGTGAATGTAAAAAGAACGGACAGGAAATTGGAAAAAATAGGGGGAAAATCGGAGATAAGGTTTTATAGTATGCGAGGCACTTAAGTGGTCACGTGACAATAATTCAACGTTCGAGTCGCGTTCCATTCTCTCTAATGTATTCAGGGGTGAACTGACTTTATTGCACCCTCCCAACTCCGTCACATGTGTATAGACTTCGCCCCTCTCCTACCACACGACGCCAATTTCAACAGTTCTATTATATATTAGATGATTTCCCAATGGGACCTGCTAAGTGGATTATGATGTACTTCACAAGTCGCCGTTTTGTTAGAAATGGGGAAAAAATTGCGCATGCGTGGAATATGTAAGTTTTATGTGAAGCCGGAGCGCATTATTTTACTTGTAAGATTTGAGGCTTTCACGGCGGTGACTATGAAGAAAGCAGTCTTCTGGGATTTGGCACCGTGTATATGTGGTGTTAACCGACGTTTCGGAAGAACGTATTGCCTCCATCTTCAGGGTAGAAGGAAAAATATAAGAAATCCGCAAGCGAAGAGGCCGTGAGAACCGGTAAAAGCAGAATGCGTCGGTTAACACCACATTCGCACGGTGACAAATCCCAGAAGACTACTTTCTTCATTATTTTACTTGTTGAATTGAAGTTACCAAGGAGCCGGGATAGAGACGGGCTACGGTGCTGCACGTGAGGGGTAGGAGTTCGAGTCCCGATAGGTACAAGAATTTTCTTTTCTCCATGTCGTCCAGACTGGCTCTGGGGTCCACCCAATCTCCTATCCAATGGGTACCGGGGACTTTTCCCCCGGGGATTAAAGCGGCCTGGACGTGAAGCTGCTCACTCACCTCCAGCTGGTACCGAAGTCAAGAAAATATGAATCTACCTCGTATACATCCACTTTCCCACACGTCTTCATGGCTTAGTGCTTAATTAGTTAAGCACAGGGACAACTTTACCTTACCTTACCTTACCTTACTGAAGTTACTGAGACTCTGCGAATATTAAACTTTCACAAGGTGACAGGGAAAATGTCTGGTAGGTTATAGAGCTGCACTGATTTATGTAAAGTAAGACATTATTTGCCACTATAAATTTCTAGTTGGAATATCTCAGTGGTTATAACGACGGTTACAGGCAGGACGGCCGAGGAATTTTGGTTCGATTCCTGGCAGTAGAAAAACAACTTTCTCCTCCATAACTTCCAGACCAGGTCTGAGAGCTACACAGCCTCCTAACCAGTGGAAACCGAGGACTCTCTCCCAGGATGTAAAGCGGCCGAAGCTTGAATCTGACCACAAACATCCATCTAGTGAAAATTTTAAGGATGCATGGATCTATACTTCCACTCCCCCATACGTCTTCATGCCGCAGCACTTCATTTAAAAGAGAGACAATTTTACTTTCACGTTTAGCAAAATCACTTTTATATGTGAGCCCCAACCTTGGAGTTCCTAATGTACGTACTACAGTGCTTTATGACGATTTCTGATAAAGACAAAGGCAAATGTTGTGGATCATTAACGAGCTTTCATTTGACAGCTGTCACATGCGATCTACGAGTAAACTACTCGTAGAATGCAAACTGAAACGAACCAGGCGCTTGTAAGTAAACTACAAACTAAATTCCGTGGTCTTAGTCCACATACGAACTATACCGATCGAGCGACCGCCGCTTGTCGGCGGAGTTAGTGCCAACTTTTTGCTGATAGATGTCGCGTGGTCAGCGCAACGGATCCCCATGGCCATTAATCTCGGTTTTCTAGACTGAAGCGGTTACTTTTCCGTTCAAGTAGCTCCTTAATTATGCTCACGAGGCTGAGTGGCTCCCGTACCAGACCAACTATTCAGAAAATCTGGTAGCGCCTGGAATCGAACCCGGGACCTCTGGATCTGTAGCCATGAACTCTGATCACTAGACCACAGATGCCTGTAAGTGACGTAACGTAAATTAATTCTTATTCCAAATCTAATATTTTTATATAGGGACAGTACCAATATTTTAGCTTTGGGATTAGATGTAATAGAAGGCTATAAATAAAAATGAATAAGAAATAAAATGCAATGAAAAATATGTCGGTTTCAACAACTTTAAAATACTGAGCGTTGAGTTCTGCTAGACCGACAGAGAGAGAGAGAGAGAGAGAGAGAGGGACTAGCACATCCATTTAAATAAACTTTTGATTTATGTGAAAATGCAAAAGAAGGAAGAAGGGATTATACGAAAAGTAAGTGATAAATCGTGCTCCAATATCGACTGATCCCTGGGCGAGTGTCCATGCAGCCATTATCATCCGGGCAGTGCACTCCACCGCAAGGTGTTATCTTCCTACCGACTGTCTATAAGATGAGCCCTATGGCCTCTCCACGTCTCGCTAGCCGTGGGAGATAGTGCACATGCCGACACGACCATATAGATCAGTGGCGGCTCCACCTAGCTGCTTGTTGCCGCCATATCCAGATGTATGTTACCAAGAGTGGCTGCGTCTGACTCAGGTTTGGGACGGTACCTTATTCACACCGTCAATACACGACTGAGCCAACGTAGTCGGTATTGCGACTAGCTAAGGGATGGACGATCGAGGTGCTGGAATTCGATTCGCGGTAGGGTCAAGAATTTTCTCTTCTCAGCGTCGTCCAGACCGATTCTGTGGCCCACTCAGCCTCCTATTCAATGAGTACTGTGGACTCTCCTCGGGGGTAAAACGGCCGAGGCGTGACGCTGATCACTCACCTCCAACTAGTGCCGAGGTCAAGAATATGTGGATCTATACATCCATTCCCCCCTTCGTCTTCATGACGTAGTACTTAATTAATTAAGCACAGGGACAACTTTACCTTTTACCAACAGTTTATTTCCTAAATCCTTAGAGTATACCTGAAATTCGTCACTATTTTTTCCTCAACTGTCCCTTCTACTCTGCCGCACACAATCATCATTACATCTTAAAGTAAAAGTAAAGTAAAGCTATCCCTGTAACATTCCGTGGAGGCCCATAGGGTTGTGAGACGTTGAGGGTCCCACATTATCTAGACAATCGGCTCAAAGATGGCGGTAAGGTTGTCAGCCTTACGCGCCGGCCGCGCTTTACTCCCCAGGAAAATTATTTAATTAATTCCTGGTACTCAATTCTGTTAGTGGTTGAGTCAACCCCAGGGCCATAGTGCGGCTGGAAGGATTAGGTCAATTGAAAATATCCAATGACCTCATCGGGACTTGAACCCGCGACCTTCCGGTTTGTAGCATAGTGCTTCAACCAACTAATGCAACACTACATATCACATGTACTTGATAAAATGTTATTATATAATATATACACACTACAGTTTCAAATGCAAATTCATATAATAATTGGTCGAATCACAATTTATGCTTTCCGTGTTTTCATGTAAATTCAGCGACATGTTTAGGTCACACAAGGCCGTCATCGGGTATGTACGAGTATAATGGGTTTGATAATTTGTTAAATTGTGTTATTATAGTCCGAACATGCCCATCAAGCGATCAACTAATGTAGCAGGATCATCAAATGCGATAGAACTAAATCAAGTATTAGCCAACTATTTCGTTTGTAATAAAATAATATGTATAGCTGTTTTCTGAAGCGTTACGCGGTGTAGCATGTTAGATCGTCACAGAATTTTCCGAGGAAGGTACTCCAACTTCAGGTCGGAAGAGAGGCTTTCCACGAACTGGTACCAATCTACAACAATATATGGCGTCATATCCCCAGAAGGCAACAATCTCCATTGTCACCGTCATAAGAACCTCAAATTACGCACACAAATTACATATGAATATACTGATGAAAGTAGCAGCGATTATTTCCTGGGGGGTGGGGGGGAGTCCCGTGGGACTGAACCCGAGAATAACTGCGCTAAGCGAGGACCAGCAGCAACTGTAAACGAAAGACCCGTTCTATCGCCAGCGATGGCATCCCAAATCAACAGCCACTGTCTGACAGCAATAAAAATCTAGTCTTGGGTCCCAGACGGAGCTTGACACCAAGACCGTCTGCCCGACTGACAGTCCATCGTAACACAACCTTCACTTGAAGCCAGTGAGTGGAGTTCTGAAGGTTCCTGGACCCGTCAGACAGTAAAAGAAAGTATGAGTCCCATGGGACTCGGAACAAGAATCACTGTGTTGGCGAGGGCCAGCAGCAATTTAGCAGTCAAGCAGTCAAGCCAGTAAGTCGAAAGTCAGTCAGAGGTCAGAGTGGGCGGCTAGGAGCCTAGATTTGCATTGTTAGCAGCATCTACCTAGCAACGACTACTGGACAAACAGAAGATATGTATGCTGCAGTTGTAGTGATCTACAGAGCGTGGAAATCAGTGAGACTGTTTTAGTTATTTATAGTTCCGAGTTATATGTGTTCAATAAATCCAGTTATACATCTGAACTCCTTGTATAGTCACTAACGCGTGACAATATTTCAATTTTTGGGGGTATTGATTTTATATATATATATATATATCACTTACTTTTTTAATTTTATTTTGTCTTCAAAATTTTTGGAGAGGGAGCGGATGTCTGAATAGTTTGCCCCTGCAGGCAGCCATGGTCCGATATTAAAAGTTAAAAACTCCGTGTAGCGATTACTGACAGGAAGCTTTCATAGTTATACGTATGTGTCAGAGCAATGAAGATGAGACATGTGCCCACGTGACCAGTACGACCCTGACAGCCGGTGGTAGCACCGCGCTGTACAGGGATTAGAGCGATGCGCTCACTTGCCTGTCTGCCCACGGTAGCGCTGCTGTCCGCCCCGGTTCGACACGACGCGACCCCGTGTTATGCTGACCGCTGCAGCTAAGCTATCAAGTCGTCAGCCGGGTCATGGGAATTTCACCGCTTGTTATCTGATACACTGCGTGCTGGGTCGTGGCTCCCTGCCATACGCCTACTTCACAGAGGCGAAATAACTGTCAGCCACTATTACACTTCACCGTCTGAAGCACGGAATTCATGTAAATAATAATAGAAACTAGCCACTGGCTACGGGCTGGATGGCCGAGGTGTTTGAGTTCGAGTCCCGGTATGGTCAAGAATATTCTTTTCTACACGTCGTCTAGACTAGCTCTGAGGCCCACCCCGTCTCCTATTCAATAGGTACTAGGGGTTCTTTCCCCGGGGGTATAGCGTCAGGGGCGCGAAGCTGACCACACACCTCCAACTACTGCCGAGGTCAAGAAAATGTGGATCTATACATCCACTCCCCCATACGCCTTCACGGCGTAGCGCTTAAGTAGTTAAGTACAGGGACATGCCTGCCGATCACAGAGGTCGAGCTAAGGCATGAAATGTCTTCGCCCGCTCAAACACTGGAAACGTGGGTTCTAATCCCACTGGCGGCATGGATGCCTGTCTACGTTTGCTCTGTGTTTGCGTTGTTCTGTGTAGGTAGCGGCCTTGCGTCGGGCTGATACCCCGTCTAAGGAGTCCTACCGACCGCCTACAAGATTCGCAAATTCAGAATTAAGGGCCAAAGAACCTAACGCGTCAAGGGAGAAGACTGGTCTTTTTCGTCACAGAAAACTCAGTAGAGGCCGTGTTTTTAGGCTTGGCCTCTGGGTAGCGCCTCAAAGGTGTGACAAGGAGCGGGGCAACTGCATTGCAGGATGGGGAGAGAACTAAGGCCCTATCATAACCCACACTCACCGTACAATTCTGACCCCAGTTAGTGCACTCGACCGACGCCGCTGCGCATGGCGCTGAGAACGGCCAGATGTGAACACGGACAGTAGCAGGTGAGGGTCCCGCACGTAGCAATGAATGTAAAGATCACTGTCTTCAGCGATGTATTGCAGTGTAGTCTAGTTATGTTTATCGGTGTTCCAGAGGAACGTGCCCTCCCTAACGCCTTCCTTCCTCTGAGTAGCCGCGGAACATATATCGGACTATGCATTGTGACATCGTACAGACAATAAACTTCTCACTGTGTCTCCATTACAAGGATCATTCGGTTAATTCAGTTCAAGGAATTAATTGCTGTTTGTTTTGAGAACAACGTGAAACTCGCGACAGCAGCCGGCGGACAACCTGCAGAGTTTCTTAATGTTAAAGCAACGGTTACATGTATTAACCATTTTGCTTTCAAGGTTAGAGTTAAGTTTACTCGCCGTTTCAGAAAGAACAAAAGGACGTGGCGCTGAAGATTCAAACTTTCTTCAATGCAGTACTGGATTAGTCACGCGGTTTAAGGCATGAGTCTTCACCCGCTCGAACTCTAGGGTCGTGGGTTCGAATCCCACTTGATGCATCGATATCTGTGTGCGTTTCTGTGTTTGGGTTGCCCTGTGTGTAGGTAGCGGCCTTTCGAAGGGCTGATCCCAGTCCAAGGAGTCCTATCGACTGTGTACAGATTAAGAAACTGAAAAAGCGGCCAAGGTCCACAAGGGCTGTAGAGCCACAGATAGATAGCACTGGATGTTGAATGGTTAGCCTCACTCTCTTGTAACCAACGGATATGAAGTGGGTTTCAGAGATGTCTTGTAAACATAGTGCCGAAGAGAAATACTTGAATGTACTTCTGGGAATCCGAGCTTTGGAGAGCCCTATGCAAACCATTAATTTTCTGAGATCACGGCGCCTAATTACGCAATTATGTTATTCAGATTTGCCAGTTTTACAGTAATATAGTAGGAAAATATTCGTTTCAATTTTCTTGTAGGCCTACTTGACTAGTCTGTATTCTTAAAGGGAAAACGTAATTTTCTCCTTGTCTCTGTCGCTCAACATGAAAGAATACATGGACGCATACATGTGTGTGTATTAAATGTAATTCCAACGAAAATGATTATTGAGAACGTAGCTCGCATCCTGTGAATGACTTAAATGGCCTCGTTATATAATCATGTCTCAACCTGTTCGGTGACTGACGAAGTAGTTACTTAATCATCATCAAATATTCAAGGACTTAGGCCACTTGTTGACGTGTTCGGCATCGGTCGGCCAGTACCTCTGGAATTATTGACTTTTGTTTCTTGTGTCTCTAGACGTGCTGCATTGTTTGGCTCTGAATTCTTATGACGCGACGAATCAATTTTTGTTTCTGGGCTAAGATTTCGATTAAAAACGATTCAGTTGTTCGTTATTGGTGAAAATCTCTGAAAGATTAACGACATTTTCACGTTTTATGGGTGCGTGACTACAGACGGGGTATGTATTGGTGAATGGATTTACTGACCACTTGTTTACACCACTCGAAACTACACTTTACTGAACATCGACACACGCAGATTTATGTCCTCAGTATATTACAGTCTCCACTAGCCGTTTCCTGGCAATGGATTTAACACAGGACCTATAAGAGTCTCACTGAATTACACATTCCAATATCACACATAGAGTCTTCTTTTCACAGCCGCACTCTTGGAAACTAACTCTTTTCTTTGCAGCCTCCCGTAAAGAACTGAAATATCAACCGACAACTGCCAACCTGGCGACTATTTCACACCAGCCTACTATTGTTCTCTTCACAGACTTACTTTCAACTGAGTCAAAGTCAAAGTCACATTGCGACTGACAGTCGGTCAGTAAGTCTTGGTGTCCAGCTCCATCTGAGGCTCATGTCCAGATATTTATTATTGTTTGACAGTCACGGTCTTGTTTTTGTGGGACGCCCTCCATGACGAGAGGACGGCTGTGTCTTTTGTACGTACATGCTGCTGGCCCTTGCCAGTGCAGTCCTTCTTGGTTCCAAGTCCATTGGAACTCGCGACCTTATTATATTGTCTCAGACTTGAGACTTCCTTTTTTGTAGCCTCATACGACTCGCAGGATAACGGTGGAGGTATTCGACCCCGCCTCCACACAGTTTTGTTTCTTCAACTGAGCGGATGGGGTTTTCGCTAAGTAGCCTCGGGGAAGACCCAACAAAAAACACCGCCTCCACCAATCATTCTATTTTAGTCATGGGCGATTGCCTATCGTTACCTCGAGGTGTTGCCGGCCGTTACTTAGAAACGGATGTTTGTTTATCCACCTATTTGGCAGCATCGGTTGTACTCGTCCGATTCGAGGTCTCCGCTCTGAAACGGGTCTATACGCCAGAATAAATTAAATAAATTAAATTTAATCAGTCCATTGTGTTATTTGATAAAGACTGTGTACATGCTACCATATTTCGGAATAAAGTTTATGCCATCATCAGAGTCTTTCACATGAACGTATCATGGAGGAGAGTATCTTAATGTTGACTTATTTCAGTTTCATTTATATTCTGACATGACGCCTGAAAACCGGAATAGTAGAGCCAGTGCGGAACTCCATTGCTAGCCAACGTCTCGCCAGACACACGTTTCCGCTGCAATGAATAGACACGAAATAATCCACTACTGGGCAACAGTTCGGTAAACACGTTTCGTGGCAAAGGTAAAAGATAACAACACGAACTCTTCGAGGTGGTGATCTATATTCGGGTCGCCTCGAAGTTAGTTCAGTTCATGAGAGTTCAATCATTCGGAATTCGTAAGGGAGATTTAGGATTCAGTCGTAAGGAATTGAGAAGTCTAGTGTTCGGCTGCGGAGTCTTAACCAGCGGACGACGGAAGTTGAAGAAGCGACGGACACGTAAATCAGAATCAAGTCAGTCCCACAGAAGAGAAGACACTCGTAGTCCAGTAAGGAATGGAGCGAGTCTTAGGCAGCTATTGATTGTGAGCTGTCATACTTGATTATACTCGTAACTGTAACAGAAATGCCAATTTTTTTTCCCTTTTGTACTACAGCCCCGGTGGGACTAGGCCTACTTCCATGAACTTCTCCGTTCACTTCAGTTTTTCTAGGTCTTACACATTCGGTAGGACTCCTTGAGCGGGTGATCAGCTCGTCGCAAGGCCTCTACCTGTACACAAACACAGAAAAACGCACACACACAAACTAAACATCCATGCCCTGAGTGGGATTCGAACCCACGATCCCGGTTTCCAAGCGAGCGAAGACAGTACATGCCTTAGACCGCTCGGCTACCGTGACCGGCACAGAAATGCCAATAAATCCAGTTATTCAATCCAGAAGCCGTTATTATTAGTCACGCAGCCCCTTCATACGTGACAATATTAAGCTAGCCCAAAACGCTTAGGAGAAATTCTTTTTATAAGGAATTGCTCAATTAAACAGGCATAGTATGTATCAGAAAGTACTTGACTGCATATTGGCAATATCCAGTACAAGACACACAGGTACAGTATGTATCAGAACTTACTCGAATGCATATTGGCAATATCCAGTATAAGACATACAGGTACAGTATGTATCAGAAAGTACTTGACTGCATATTGGCAATATCCAGTACAAGACACACAGGTACAGTATGTATCAGAACTTACTCGACTGCATATTGGCAATATCCAGTATACGACACACAGGTACAGTATGTATCAGAACTTACTCGACTGCATATTGGCAATATCCAGTATACGACACACAGGTACAGTATGTATCAGAACTTACTTGACTGCATGTTGGCAATATCCAGTATAAGACACACAGGTACACTATGTATCAGAACTTACTTGACTGCATATTGGCAATATCCAGTATACGACACACAGGTACAGTATGTATCAGAACTTACTCGACTGCATATTGGCAATATCCAGTATAAGACATACAGGTACAGTATGTATCAGAAAGTACTTGACTGCATGTTGTCAATATCCAGTATAAGACACACAGGTACAGTATGTATCAGAACTTACTTGACTGCATTTTGGCAATATCCAGTATAAGACACACAGGTACAGTACACACTGAGTGAAAGAGAACTTAACTCGCAGAATATGATTCCATAAAAACCAGCTAAAATTTTGACAAGCTAGCTAATGTCAGCTTCTAAGCAAGGGTTATGCTCCTTGGAATTAATTACGCAGCTAACATGTTTCTCTGACGAATTTTCGCATATATGCTGAAAAAGAAATAGGCACATATCTTTCTAGTTCCATCCGAGTCCTGTTAGGTAGGATTTCTGAGCTTATGAATGATATGAATTATGTGGTAGCTCGAATCAACGCCGACGCAATAGCGAAAGGCGTCGCCTTCCGACTTCCTTACACATCTCATCCAATATTCAAGAAATTAATTAGTAGACTTTTTTTTGTTGGCTTCATTTTTCAATTAACAATAGTAGTGAAAATCAAGAGTTCACCTTAAATTTCCTTCAACCCATTCCAGCAATCTTTTATACAACGTAATTAAAAATTGTAACATCAAAAGCTCTTTCGATTTATTACACTATCTCCCAGTCAGCTGCTAAAGTTTCAGTTCACTAATGAGTTTGTCTTGTTTTTCGTTTAAGTAAAGAAACTCCTCCTTCAATAGGCCTATCTTTCATGCCTTTCAAAGCAAATATCAGACCTTCACCCATCGGCATTCAGTAAGCTGGTTTCAAGGGCCGCTGAATATACTCATTTGTATGCCCTATACTGGTAGAAATTCACATAGATCCACAATGGAGCTTAGAAATTAATTTTGCTGTTATTCGATAGTGCAATGTTTTAATTTGCTACTTTGGGTTTATACTTAATGTGTGTGTGAATGCAGCCGTGCCATATTGTCCGAGACTAAGCAATAGCACCTTTATACCTACATTTATAAAATGAAGGCATGTTATGCTGATGAATTCTTCAGAATAAATGCGAGGTGCCTGACAAGTTTTGCCATAGTTTCTGTAGTGGATATTCCGTACATACGGTGCAGAGAAACGGCTGCAACAGTGTCAACACAATTGAGGTACTGAATAGTACGATTTTCTGAAATGTGACGCCATGTAGTTTTGTAAATATTCCAACGGCCTTTCAGAGAAACCTGCTATCCCAGAGCAAGACACTTCTTGATTCCTACCGGTTGCCTGGATTACCCTTCGACTCTGAAGATGCAGGAAGCACGTTCCTCCGAAACGTCAGTAAACTTCTATCAGGCTACACGGTGTCACATCCCAGAGGACAGTATTCTTGGGAGTCATTTTCATGAGAACTTCAAATCCAACTAAGTTATACTACTCATTAACGCTCATAAGGCAAAGATACAGATCTGATTCATAACAACGCTTCAGTTGAATGATTCAAATAGAAGTTACGCAAACTTTCCATGAAATTAGCGGTATAATCCACAGTTATGTTTAACATAACGAGCAATCAATGCAGAACTGCTGAAACATCAATTAGTCAAATAGGGAATGTTATGAAATGGGTGCTTTTACTCGTATCTGAAAATTACTTATTTAGGTCTTGCCTTCCGAAAATAACTTGCAGGATGAACACGATAAGAGGTTCCTGTGAGACGATAAGGGGCCTGCCTAGGAGATGAAATCGTGGCATAAACCAAGAGCCCACGACGTGAATAACACAAACCATCATTCCTTAGACGCGCCGGCTCAGAAGCTGTACTTCTATCACTGGTGTAAGTTCGTAAAAAGAAAATTTAACGAATCGAATCTGTTCATCAAAGAACCAATACATTCAAGCATCCTTTTTAGAAGTCTACGTTTCCTTTGTTTCAAATCCTTCACCACTTACTGGGCCATTGTCTTGGAAATCACTGCCATCCAAAACGCTGCTTACCCCAAAAGAAAATTAGCGGCTCATTCATTCCACATTCTTCGAGAAGTGCCCCAAGAGGAGCAGCTGAGCGATGAGGGGAGACAGAACTGAAGCACTCCTCATGACAGGGGTGAGCTATATCCATCCTGCCTCAGGAGGTAGGGTCCAGAATTCTACCAGTAAAATTTCTAATTTTGATCTTCAACGAAATCGCACTTATGGCACTTTTTTCCAAATAGAATTCTTATGACTGAAAATCTTGGCATACCCGAAAAAGAAAAGTTCGTCTGTATCGGCGTATTTCTCTTCGACACTTTATGCAAATATGAAGTGATCGTCGTAAACTGATCGACTTAACTAAGCTAACAATAATGAGACGGACTTAGCTCCAAATTAAGACCTCAAAACGTGAAATCGATTATAGTTTAGATATGAATCGATAACCCTCGGAAATGAATGCCCTTGACTTTAATCTTCAGTGTTCATGACAACGGGAGATACTGAATAGACATCTCTGTGTGAGGAGCTGTTCTATGGCGCTCTGTGCGTCAATGAATTTCCAATGTCATATAATGTGTTAATACTACCTAACTAATCCTTGTAAATTAAGGTAAAGCTGTCCCTCTGCTCAACGAATTTAATCACTCCGCCATGAACGCGTATGGGGGGAGTGGATGAATAGATCCACATTTTCTTGACCTCGGCACTAGCTGGAGATAAGTGGTCAGCTTCTCGCCCCGGCCGCTTTACCCCCGGGGAAAGAGTCTCCGGTACCCATTGTTGGGTGGACCCTAGAGCCGGTCTGGAAAATTTGAAGAACAGAAAATTCTTGAACCTAGCGGGACTGGAACTCCGACTCCTTAGTCGTCCAGCCAGTAGCCAGTCGCTATACTGACTGCGCTACCCCGGGATTCCAGTAGCTGTGAAGAAGAGTGGCTGAGAACACGCAATGGAGAAAAGAGACAAATTAAGAAACTGGTGATTGACAGGAAACAATAGGGCCATTTTGTGTGTGCAAGGAAAGACTGAGGGCTGCCATGCCCTAAGTGCTCACTGGTTCCGCATGAAAATAGCATCAAATAATATTTTCTGTAATTTACCTATTTATTTTCATTTGTGAGTGAAGTGGGGGGCATGCGGTAGTGTAGTTGGTTGAGGCACTGTGCTACAAGACGGAAGGTCGCGGGTTGGATTCACGATGAGGTCAATGGAGTTTTCAATTGACCTAATCCTTCCAGCCGCACTATGACCCTGGGATCGACTCAGCTTCTAACAGAAATTAGTACCAGGAATCATTCTGGGGTAAAGGGCGGCCAGGGCGTAAAGCTGACAACCTCACTGCTATCTGTCAGTCGACTCTATAGAAGATCTGGGAACCTCCATGCCCCACAGCTCTATGGATCTCCATGGCCTGTTATAGGGATAGCTTTACGTTAGAGAGCTAATTAATGAGTCTATCGCTTAATTATTTAACCCTTTAAAACAAGGGGCAAGTGTATATACCACCTGTTTTAACAATGAAATCTTTACAATTATGCCCACAAAATGTATTATGAGGAAGAGATTTTCCTCTACTCCACTGTGTCCAGGCTGCATACATTCACAAAACTCGGGACTACAGGAAATACAGCGCTATCTCTGATCTACACACTTCACAGTTCACCGTTACACGCAATAGTGTTCTCAGTCTTCACTAGTCTCATCCTGGCAACGGATTTATCAGTCTCGCTGCGACTTCAAATCACACATGGGGTTTTCTTTTCGCAGTCTACGCTTTCTTGCCATTATTCTGCGGCTGCCAATTCCAGAGGCTCGACTCAATTCCACTCCTCTACTCCCAAGCTCATATCCTGTCAGGCTGGCGTCCCGAAACTCGTCTCTTGACTTCAGACTCCTCGATGCTGCCGAACACTTCTTTATGGCCACTTTGCACGGACCACGCAGAAGACATAGCATCTATTGTTAAGAAGGCGTGTTTACTGATCAGTTGCCTAGCAACAGTCATCCTATTGTTGCGAGTGTTTGCTTGCGCGGGAATGTGTTTACAGAGTCGTTGCCCAGCATTGGGCATACACGTCACAATATGATGAAAGCATAAAAATCGCTTTGTGTCTGCGATTCAGGCATATTCTCCAGCGTTCTCCTAGCCACAATGCAGCTCTTGATAGATAACTCTCGTATTCAGTGCAGCTTAGTATCATGACATCTGTAAGAACACCCTGAAGCCTCAAACAGTTTAGTGATTCTATTTGAACTACGCATCCGAAGGCATCTCTTCCTGCTTGTGTGGTATGTGAGTCGTACCTATAGATACGCGCACATAGAAAGTTGTGGAGGTTGATTGCTCCGATTGTTATGGAGATGAACAGAGAGTCATACCTCCCTTGCTGCAGAAGCTACAGCCCGGAGGCGAGGTAGAGTCCCTCCGTAAAAGAAATCACCCTTCGTCGTTATACTTGTCATTCAGATCTCGTCTGCACTCCCAAACAGTGCCCGCATCCTTCGTCCACAAAACCAAAGCAAGAGGCCGTTAGTCCACGTCTAGAGCAAACAATGAGATCAGACGTGACGTCATAATCCCTGTGTGATGCCGTACGTGTCGAGGGTAACGCGGACGCCATGAAGCAGGAGGACATGAGTTCATTTCTACAATTATTCTTCTTCATGTAGGATGTGACGTCACAGCGGTGATTATGAAGAGTTCTGGGAGCCGTTGAAAGTCAACAGATGTTTCGTAGGAATATGTCTCCTCCATCTTCAGGGTAAGGTAAAAAAAAGTAAAGCTTTCCCTGTAACAGGCAGTGGAGGCCCATAGGGTTGTGAGACGTCGAGGCTCCCACATTTTCTGGACAATCGGCTCACAGTTGGCGGTGAGGTTGTCAGGCTTACACGCCGGCCCCCATTTACCCCCAAGATTCCTTGGTCTCATTTCTGTTAGAGGCTGAATCGCCCTAGGGCCATGGTGGGGCTGGAAGGATTAAGTCAATTGAAAAATTCAATGATCTCGTCGGGAATCAAACCTGCGTCCTTCCGGCTTCTAGCATAGTTTCTCAATCTACTACGCTACCGCGTACAAAAATGAAACAAGCAAGAAATCAGCAAGCAGAACTCAAGTATCTGATAGATCATAAAGGCACCTGCAAATTATTTAGAAATATTTAATTATATGAAGAATACAGTACTCTGGGATGTGAAATCGTACAGTGTGATAGGTGTTTATAGACAGACGTTCCAGAGGAACATGCAGCCACCATTTTCGGTGCAGTACCACAAAAACGTTATTCTCCATTATTACTACCATGATAATATCATATCACACAGTTATCTGTGTTTTACGAATTATAAACTTTGCGACGCGCGACAGTACAAAGTTTTGAGTCAGAAAAATTAACGCAATCGTAACCAGTACACATGCAGATTAACACATAAACAGATCATTAAAATGAACATAATTAATTCCGATCTTCTTAGCTTCGTCTTATGGACTGGAGCATTTTAAGGTGATATAGATATGTAGGTAGGGGCCCTGCGACTGGCGGTTATACCGTCTATGCAAAAAAAGATTACGAAACTGATGAGGCCAGGGCCCAACAAAGGGCTCTAGAGCCACTGATGAATGAATGAATGAAAGATGATTACGAACCGTAAAGTCTTACAATAATTTCTTGTTATTAAACTTTTCTCAGTCCATGTTAACATTTCCTAAAAGCCAAACATTTAGTATGTCACCATTTTATTCTGAAGTTGAATAAAGCTGCATAAATGAACGGCTATAACGATACGATTTAATTTCACTGTTTAAATTAAGAAGTTCATCTAAACAATACTTTAAAATATCAGGTCTTATTGTGCAAAAAACTAACCTTGTTTCCATTATAGAGATTAATCGGTTAATGCTCTTTTACAAAAATAACAGCTAGTTATTCTGAGAACTGTGTAAAGCATACAAATACACCGCGCGGACAAAATGCGGAGCTTGTTTGTCATATCGAAAGAGGTACACATACTGTCCGCGTCAGTTTCCTTGTTTTCTCGCTCAGAGCTGGCGAGGACAGGACTGGCGGTAGCCAGAACGCCGTGCGCATGCGCAAGTATTTTCTATGGTTCGAAGAAAAACATGCTCTCTTAATGTCTGTAGAGGGACTGCAAAGCTCGGGGTCAACATTTGCAGTCTGATGGGTACATGCCGCGCCGTACCGAGTTGCCTACCACAGCAGTGCTATGAAGTTCGGGGCTCCTGATGCGAACAGAGGAAACCACTGTGATTTAAATAATTAAGGGATGTCCAAACGCGAACTGAAATATGAGAATTTTTCAGCATTCATGAACATAAGAAAACATAAAGCATTACATAATAAGCACATAAAATCGCTTGTATTTTTCCGTTTAAATTCCTAGCGAACAATGATGTACAGTGTTTGGAATCTATAAAACTTTAGGATATATTCTTATTTCTGTATCTCATATTCTGTACATTCGCCGTACATCAAACAAGAGGGCAAACGATACCTACGTATGTATAGGCATAGCCAGCGGCCAGTAAGCACAGCTGATGCACAGAATCAGTATCAATAAGCAACCTTACTGATTGAAGGCCAAAGCACAAAGACGGATAATGAGGAGGGAGGCACCAAATTAGATCAGCAATTTTCTTTCCCTTCTCCTCTGTTATATTTTTAAGGGAAGGTAGAAGAGGAGGATTTCTTTTGTGTGGGGTGAGTAGGTCAACTGAATTTGCTGCGCAGAAGAGAAAATACACAACAGGCATAAAAATATCTTATGCTTCAAATATGTGTTACATGCATTGAGATGGGTTTGTCATGTTCACAAGTTCGCTGAGGGGAGCTGAAGCAGAGAGCAGCACAGAAGCTCGCTACGCGGGAGCACGTACCACAGGGAAAACAAATGGAAATTATTCCATGTAACCATGACAACACCAATAAAAACGTGGCTTCAACAATTCTGTTGGACCACAATTTTCATTAAGTTAACCTGTAACAGTGGCTGAAAAAGGTAAAATTATCCCCGTGCCTAATTAATTAAACACTGCGCCATAAGGGGAAGTTGAGGCAATAGCTCGACCATTATTGTCCTCTGCACTAGATGGAGGTGAGTGGTCAGCTTCATGCCCCGGCCGCTTTACCCTCGGGAAAGAGCCCTCAGTACCCATTGGATAGGAGGTTGGATGGACCCCAGAGCCGGTCTGGACGATTTGGAAAGGATAAAATTTTTCACCCTACCGGGACTTGAACTCCGACCCCTCAGTCGTTCAGGCCGTAGCCAGTCGCTATACCGATTACGGTACCTCGACTCCTCCTCATAATAAAGGTAGGAAAAAAAAAGATAAAACTATCCCTGTAACAAGCCGTTGAGGCCTATAGGGTTGTGAGACTTCGAGGCTTCTACATTTTCTAGACAATCGGCTCACAGATGTCGGTGAGGCTGTCAGCCTTACGAGCCGACCGCCTTTTACCCCCAGCAAGATTCCTGGTACTCATTTCTGTTAGAGGATGATTTGGTTCACAGGGCCATAGTACGGCTGGAAGGATTAAGTCAAATGAGAAATTTTATGACGTCATCAGGAATCGAACTCGCGTTCTCCCGGCTTGTAGGAAAGTGTCTCAACCAACTACTGACAGCTTACCCCCATGAAGATCTCATTGTACAGAGAAATTTGTACGTTGACTGTGCAACACAACTACCGAATATTCTTTACGTTTGTCTCGTTCAACAGCTGACACGAATGGATAATGATAAGTGACAGAGCTAGATCATTAGATAATTTTCTATATCTATAGTATTACCAAAAGTCTATGCATTATGCCTGGTATCTCCTTGTTCTTATATTCATGCTCTTTTTTCTTTCTTTCTTTGNCGGATAATGATAAGTGACAGAGCTAGATCCTTAGATAATTTTCTATATCTATAGTATTACCAAAAGTCTATGCACTATGCCTGGTGTCTCCTTGTTCTTATATTCATGCTCTTTTTTCTTTCTTTCTTTGACGCGTCCTCCATCGTCCAGTCCCCAGTCTGACGTACAGTTGAAGTAAATGTATTAGTGGAGATTGTAGAACTAACTGGGAGCCGATTGTCTAATAAATTTGGGAGCCCTGACCTCTCACAAACCTATGGGCCTCCAGGCCTGTTACAGGCATAGCTTTACCTTTAGCTTTTACGGTAAATCCACAGTCATGCTTCTATTCCGGGGCACATTTTAAACAAGCCTTGAAATATATTCTTTGTGTTCAACAATTAGTTCCGAGGATAATCCGTAGATGGTTTCATAATAGACAACTGTCAGACAAAAGAGGGTATCAGTGACGAATGATTATAAAATGTTATCTTCTGGTATATGACACCGTACAGTCCGTTGAAACGTATGATATTCAGATTTTAATCATGCATAACGTGTTGCCTGCTAGGCAAGACCGAACCAGCGCTGATCATGAACTGCTATAAAACTTCACGTGATACACGCTTTAAATAAATGTTCTCGGATTAATTTAAGTATGACGCATTGTGATGGATGCACGGGTACAGTTTCGTGCGAGTGTGCAGTCGGGTGGAAAATTCTCCACAATTAGTTGTGATATTTCCTCATTTGAACCACTTTAGTTTACATGAATTTCATTAAGATCCCACGGGGTTAAAGACTTCACGTTCAGAGAGAAATAGAGATCTGCACAAACCCCGAAAAACGTACCAGGGAACATAATTTATGTGAAGAAATATATTAATATTAATCTCCTTGCGAAATTCGAATAACGATAATTTCCTCCATACAGGAATTTTGCCATGTGACGTAGCACCTTGTAACGAATGCAAGAGTGTTAAATCTTATGCTGTAGCAACTTCCTGGGGTTTACATTCGTTTTACTGATATTAAACTGAAGGCAAATTAACGCATTCGAAAAGTCTGCATATCCGTTTCCAGTACGCATAACACATTTTTGCTACAATAGGAAGAAATCACACGACCGAGCGACTCCTCTACCATATAGACGCTGCAATGTCGCAGGTTCAACTCCGGATGTCACTGGATTTATCAGTTGACTTAATCCTTCCAGCCACATTATGACCCTGTGGTCAACTCAGCCTCTAACAGAAATGAATACCAGGAATCTTCCTGGGGGTAAAGAGCAGCCGATGGGTGAGGCTGACAACTTCACCGCCAGCTTACTAGAAAATGTGGGAGCCTCGACGTCTCACAAACCTATGGGCCTCCACTGCCTGTTGTAGGGATAGCTTAACCTTTACATATATATTCTCCTTTATGCATTTTGTCTGTCACCGTGTGTCTAATTATTGCCCCTAAATGAAGAACTGTATTTTCGCTTAATAAATTTTCGATGAACACATGATTTCGAATAGAACTTGGCTGATTACAAATTTGTATTTCACTCTCGAGGTAGAACTCGCAAAAAGACGTAACTTGACACCATCCTAGAGCAGTTTAATTCCGTCCACACTATCGAATTTAAGTGTAAATATTAAATCACTCTTTCCAAATGAATAGAGAGAAATCATGGCGATTATTGTGTAGTGAGATGTGACTCCGTGTGGTCTGGTACATCGTTACCAACATATCGGAGAAACGTGTTAAGCTTAGGACAGAAGAGAATTCTAGAACAGCAAAAGCAATCAAATCTCGCAAGATAAAACAGACCTCCTGAGTTTATACATCTGTTACAATATACAGGTAGAACGTGAAGCCACTTACGGGTGAACTGCCAGACGACAGAAAAGTTACATCCCTGGCTAAAATCTCAGCTGGAGCCAAGAAATAATATGGAAGGGTTACAATTTAAGGGATAGGGCGCCCGACAAGGGAATAATTATCCCCATGAAACATGGCGTGTTCACAGCCTGTATGCAAAGTTATCATGCGACGCAAACGCTAGAAGTTACAAAGACTACACGTTGGAAATTGGTGCTGTTTCGTGGTAGCAGGCTTGGGAAGGGAAAGGAAGGGTGGATGGTCTAGAAACAGTGGTATACCACGCCATGTTGCACCCCACCCTAAAATGTTATTGTTACATTTTGGAGTGCGTTGAGTCCTGTTATGTCGCGCGCGGATTTCAGGTTCTCAAGGACACAATTCTGCACCAACTTGTGAGACGTGGAACCGGCAGAAGCTTAGGTAGCAGGCAGCATCCCGAAGACTTCTTGCTGCTTGCTTGGTTTACTCTTCGACTATGAAGATGGAGGCAGTAGGTCCCTCCGAAACGTCAGTAAACGGCTAGCGGGATATAGGGCGTCACATTCAGAAGAGTGTAATACTCAGAATTGTTGGTGGTTCTGGACTTTTTCCATCGTCCGGGATTCTACAAACTACAAATCACGACGTTTCGGAAACTGGGTCTGTTTCCGTCTACAGGTGAGAAGGGAGAAGACACCGACTCGGTTGGTTCCCTTAGAAAGAGCTAACCCCATTCGTACGTCGCTCCTTTCTTTTGATACCATATGTAGAGAGTGATTCTAAATTACTGTCGGGCTTTTCGTGGCCTATAATTTCAAACCGGAAACAACAACGGAAACCCCGGCAATAATTTAGAATCACCCTGTGTATAAAATCAAAACATCGGTCTGTCCTTCCAAAGGGAATGTCGTTAAAGAATCGTATATATGTATATATTTTTTCCCTTGGTACTACAGCCCCAGTGGGCCTAAGCCTACCTCCATGAACTTCTCCGTTCACTTCGGTTTGTCTAGATCTTACACATTCGATAGGACTCCTTGGGCGGGTGATCAGCTCGTCGCAAGGCCTCTACCTGTACACAAACACAGAAAAACGTACACAAACATCCATGCCCTGAGTGGGATTCGAACCCACGATCTCGGCTTCCGAGCGAGCGAAGACAGTGCATGCCTTAGACCGCTCGGCTACCGTGACCGGCCATATACATATATATATGTTTTTTGGAGAGATAATCGCAAGAAAATTGCTCATTATTTTCGAAAATTAGGTATAGGGCTGTCAAAAGAGTGTATATGTCAATTATAAAGTACCCCGTCTCTCCCAAACAGTGAATCGTAAAAAAATGAATTCGAAATCCTTGGGAAAATTATCTGTTTCCTATTCCGAAAATCATAAACAGGGAAGTCCAGAAATGTCAATACATCGTCAGATACATAGAGTCCCTTGTTTTTCCCACACGGTGCACTGCAGAAAAAAATGATAAATTACGAGGAATGTTTCTCTCGGTGAACCAATTTCTTCCCCAGTAACGAGGAAACGGTTTCGCAAGACAAATAAAACGTACACTTTGAAATGTTTCTCACGTTTTAAAACTTCTAATTTCAAATATCTGAACATTACTTAACAATTTTGCACTCTACTATTGGCATGGCATCTCAGTATAAAAGTAGCTTGAATACGTTCAGGAGCATTACTTCAATTAAAACAAATTAGTTAATAACATACCGCTGATGTGAGTGATCCTTCCCAATGGATCTCTCCAGATTCAGGATAATGGTCGAATCATTGTGTCATTACATTGGACACTCTGCATTATACGGGTTAAATTTCGTATAACTTTTATTCAGGAAGAATACCGTTTTCTGGGATGTGGCACCGTGTAGATCTTGTGTGAACCGACGTTTCAGAGGAACGTATCGTTTCCATCTTCAGCCACTTACTCACGTTGGTTCCTTGTTCGAAGAATTTTCCAACCTGAAGATGGATATGTTCCTCCGAAACCTGCTTTCACATAAGATCTACGAGGCGCCACAACCCATAAGACGGCATTCTTCATAGTCACCGCTGTGAAAACCTCAAATCTTACACTGTATTCAGGAGGTCATGGATTCAGATCTCGACTGGAACACTAGCTATCCTGACGGTTTTCGTGGATTTCGTCAGTCTCCCCAGATACATTCCAGAGAGTACAACGTGTAGGCCATGACCGCTTCATTCCAACTACTTTCCAATTCGTCATCATTCATGCATGAATTCGTCGTTAAGTAACATAAAAAAAAAGTTTCGAGAAATGGCCCCGCTACATTTTTCAGTTAGTAAACAATTTCGACTCTACACGGAACCTTTTTAAAACCAGTCTAGTATACGAAGCATTGTCGATTTGTTGTGCTCACCAGCGAATGAGTTCTACACACAGTGCACAGAATTATTTCTTCATATTTACATGTCGTGTACTTCTCGAACTAGGTTCGGAGCCCCTTACTTAATTCGTTTTAATGTTTAAAATCTGTCAGCTTAAGTATACCGTATTTACGCATGTATAGGCCGCACATTTTTTGCCAAAAATTCAAGAGGAAAACTGGGGTGCGGCTTATATTCGAAATATTCGAAATCACACTTCATTTAAAAAAAATCATATTCATAATTAGTAATACAAGGTGTAATATTCCTGAAATAATATTCCAAGAAAATTATTTTTTTCTATAATTTCTGTCTGAAAATTGTGCTGCGGCCTATACACGCACGCGGCCTATACATGCGTAAATACGGTAATTACCACAAATGAATGAACTCCAGAGTAAATAACACTTGGGTTGTTTTAACGAAACCATGCAAACAAGAAAACAAGTCTCCTGTTTCTTGTCTCAAATAATTTAAATCAAAAATTAAAATACCACATGGCTATTACTCGACCCTTCCCCACACTGTGCGGTGGCACAGAACAGCGAATACGGGCTGCAATTGGCCAGTGAGATGGGTTTGTCATGTTCACAAGTTCGTTCAGGGGAGCTGAAGCAGAGAGCAGCACAGAAGCTCGCTGCGCGGGAGCACGTACCACAGACAAAACAAATGGAAGTTACTCATGTAACCATGACGACAACAATAAAAACGTGGCTTCAACAATTCTGTTGGATCACGACTGTTATTACGTGAACCTTGAACAATGGTTAAAAAAGACAAGGTAAAGTTATCCCTGTGCCTAATTAATTAAGCAATGAGTCATAGGGGGAAGTTGAGGTAATAGCTCCACCATTATTGGTCTCTGCACTAGATAGAGGTGATTGGTCAGTTTCACGCCCAGGCCGTTTTATCCCCTGGGATATTTCCCCCCCCCCTCACGGGTAGGCATTACATAGGAGAATGGATGGGCCCCAGAGTCGTTCTAGACGCTGTCCTAGCTGGGATTCGAACCCCGGCCATCCATCCCGTAGGTGTACCGATTGAGCTATCGCAACTCATATAAGAAGGGTTACAGGTACTTAAATCCCTGATACTAACTACCGATGTTCTAGAAATTATTACTATTGTCTAGTATGGCAAGAACAGTGCCCAGAAGCTAGGCTGTATTGCATGAAACAAAGTCAAAGTCATGTTGCAACTGACGGTCAGTTAGTCTGTCTGTCTTGATGTCGAGCCCCAGCTGGGGCTCATGACCAGATATTTCTTTTGAATAAAAGTTACTGTCTTGTCTATGTGGGGCGCCCTCTCTGACGAGAGGTCGGGTCTGTCATTTGTCAGTCAGTCTGTAATAATAAGTCCACTGTCTGTATTTACATACATTTACAAATTCACACTTAATCCTTACCTCTATGTACAATACATATATACAAGACCTCTGTCAGTCCAGGCTCTGTACAGCAGATTATGCCCTATTTCTAGTAGTATTCGCTTCCACGGGAGTCTAGTCACTTGAACGGTCGTATGTCTGACCGCCGCCAAGTTTAAGCTTCTAATCCTAGCATGAAACACGGACAGTACAATTCCTTTTATATTCGTTTCCTGATTCCTTACTCAAGTACAGCAGACAGCACAGTTTCAGGAATTTACGACACTCTGTTAAGGGTTCGTATATATCTCTGGTGTAACACCAGTTGAAAATTCAACAGGAACTCTCAGCATCCGTTCTATAAGCTTTCATAACTTCCTGTCATTTCTTCCGTATTCCTTTCCAGTCCTACATGGTACACGTGATGCGACGAGGCCGACGTTCAACGGCAGATCCCACGAATAATACGCACAAATAGTCAGTCGTAAACCTTCTCCTTTACATAGTACACTACACTTCATATATCCACAACAAAATACGGGGTTACTACAAATGATTCGTTCCACTTCAAAACACTACATTGGCCGCCCCGTGCTTTCCCGTTTACACAGACAACCAGTATCCTTAAACTGCCGATACCACAGCAGGATGCTCTGTTTATATGGTGGTTCTTTTCTGTGCTCTGTTCTGAATGCACGCTGCACTGCAATAACAGACGAACATCTCGCATAGTCCAACACACAGCTACTCCTTTCCAGCTTCGTCGCCATTTTGTGAAGCACTGCACTCATGCTGCCAACTGGTGTATCACGATGCACACTTGGTGCGTTTGCGGTTCTTTTCATGTACCAATCATATTTGTAGGTGTAATACTTTGGAAAATATAGTGTTTTGAAATGGAATTAATTATTTCTAGTAACACTGTATTATCAATACTAACAGAATATGCACGATAGACTGACACGAAAAATTCATGTTTCGTTCGTGACCTACTGCTTAACTTACATTCGTGCTACGTGTTAACGATCGACAGTTCCTTGAAATGGTAACCCAAAACTGCGTGATTTCAGAGCTTTAATCTCACTGTTACATTACTATATATATATTTTTTTTTTCACGTATTTGGGGCTGTGTGACTATAGACGGGGTATGGATTGGATAACTGGATTTATTGACCACTTATACAGACCACTCGTAACCATAAGTAACGCCTGCGCAATCGCTGATCGCCACACTTTACAGTTCACCACAGCACACGCTAAGCCTTTTCAAGCCTGCTGTCTTAAGTAGCCGTTCCCTGGCAATTACTTCTAACAATGGAGATTCTTCAGCTTCACGTCCTCAGGTCCTCATGTCACAGCCGCCCGTGCAGAACTGTTGTCAATTGTCAACTCTTCTCAGCCTCCCTTGCCGAGCTCAACTGCACTGCCAACCTCAACTGACTCCTAGTCACAGTCAGAATTACTTGACGACTGGCGGTTTACCGCCCATCAGTTCGTCTTGGCGATATGCCACTTGAGACTCACCAACAGCATTTTTTGACTGAGCATTTGCGGCCATAGTCCTTATGTAACATCCTCTCTGACGAGAGGGCGAGTCTGTCGTTTATATTTACTGCTGGTCCTCGCCAGTTCGGTCATACTCAGTTTCGAGTCCCACGGAAATCATCACATATTTTACGGTCTCAGATCGGAAGCCCAGCCAACCTGTAGGGTCAGGTCTCCGTATTTATATACCCCAGTAACAGGATGGCACAGTAATTCCTCGAGGCGCTGGGTACTGACCCTCGGTTGGCCTAGGATCCTGTTTATATAACTTCGGGGCGGACCCAACAAAAACACCGTTTCCTATCAATCCTTCCATCGTTGTTTGCGTATTCGTTTCCGCGGGAATGTGTTTACTGAGCCGCTGCCTAGCAATGAACATCTATTCTGGGTCCACTATTCCCGCTTTCAGGCGTCACATCACAGTATGTAATATGTGACTGCATTAACACACGGAGTTATCCAGATCCTAAGTCAAGAGAAGCGAATATGAAGGTGGAATCCCGGGATAATGAGCACGAAGCAGGGTGGTAACACTCAAACCACAAGTTATGATCCAAGGATGTGGTTCGTAAGGATCTGACAGGACATCCGCACTTAGCAATTCACGTAGCATGTGGATCATGTAACACGCTCATTATAGATCTCCTATAGACTGCCCCTATTACATTCAGACCTCGTCAGCCTGCAGACCCACCGCTACCTCATGCATGACTGACTGGCTACTAAATTGCTGCTAGACCTCTCCAGGACAGAAATGTTTGGTTCCGAATCCCACGGGACTCATGAACATACACGTATTTTACCTTCTGATGGCTCTGGGAACCTCCAGACTATCCTAAGTTCCGTGGGACTCGGAACTACACTCTGCTGGCGAAGGCCAGAAGCAATTTAGCAGACAGGCAGTCGGTCAGTCAATCAGCCGGCCAGTCGCAGGTCGGAGTTGGCGGTTAGTAGTTCGTTAGTTGCAAGCGAGAAGTAACAGTTCGTGGTTGGCTGTGAGGAATCTATATTGTTAGCAGCCTCTACCTAGCAACGACATGTGAAGACATAACCATTTCTTCGAGTTAGCGCTCATTAAATCAAATTATCAAACCAAACCCGGTGCCTAGTCCAAGAATTTATACACCCAGGCATTTCCAAGGAAAGAAATTAGTGATTTTGTTACATCAGAGGCTCTCACAGAAGAGACTGTGAACAGTAATGTCTTCTGGGTTGTAACGCCGTGTAGTTCAGAGACAGACGTTTTGAAGGAATATGCCGTTTCCATCTTCAAGGCGTTGATCTCACCTTGCTGCCTGCTTCTGGTGATTTCTTGGTTGGTTTACTTTTAGAGCCTGAAGATTGGGACGATATCTTCCTATCAAACGTCGGACTTTCTCCGAACTACACGGCGATATAAACAAGAATGCATTCTTCACTGACACCGAAGTGAAAACCTCAAATCCAACATTACTAAACAGACTTAGGATTAGAATTAGCCTGTGACACAGTTCTGCATTTTTAATAAAAATTTTAAGTTTCTATATACGTCTCTCTCTCTATGCTTCCATCCTATTATATTAGTAAGCCTACCCGGGGGTAAAACGGCTGCCGGACTAGCGCAGTCGGTATAGCGACTGGTTATGGGCTGGACGACCGAGGGTTCGGAGTTCAAGTCCTGGTAGGGTCAAGAATTTTCTCTTCTCCACGTCATCCAGACCGGCTCTGAGGTCCACCCAACCTCCTATCCAATGTGTACCTGGGGCTCTTTCTTCGGGGGTAAAGCGGCCGGGACATGAAGCTGACCACTCACCTCCAGCTAGTATCAAGGTCAAGAAATGTGGATCTATGTATCCATTCCAACCTACGCCTTCATGGTGAAGCGTTTAATTAGTGAAACACGGGGTCTCCTTTATTTTAAACCGGGAGTAATTCTTTTATTGCTAGTGGGGTGGGACTAAGTCCCTTGTACCGCGGCCACTTCTGGCCTATTGTACCAGCCCCAGATGATAGCAATTGGTGGAATGAAGATTGGCAGGGGAAACCGAAGCACTCGGAGAAAACCTGTCCCAGCGCCACTTTGCCCACCACAAATCCCACTTGACCGGACCCCAGGATCGAACCCGGGCCTCCGCGGTGGGAAGCCAGCGACTAACCGCTTGAGCTATGGCGCGGCCAAACCCGGGAGTAAATTGGAACAGGGGCGTGAAGCTGACCACTCACCTCCAACTAGTGCCGAGGTCAAGAAACGTCGATCTATACGTCCACTTTCACATACGGTTTCACAACCTAGTGCTTAATTAGTTGAGAACAGAAAGAACGTTACCTTGTTTACCTGTGCATTTACTTGTTCGTGCACAAGTGGATGAATGCCTGTGTACATGTGTGTGAAGCAGTTTGCAATATATTCGCAGCAAGATTCCAGAGCGTTAATTGCAACATGTTCTGCAAATTCTAGACAGGGGCTTTAGGTTGAGAGGTGAAAGGGTTAGGATAGGGAGGGGGCTAGAAAAAATAACACAATATCGCGGGAAACGTTTACTACAAGTTGTCTGTCCGTCTGTCTGTGTATTTTGGCTGCCCTGCAGTTTCTGCAAATACACCCTCCCTCTTCTACATACCCCCTGCAGTTCCTACACCCATTACATCAGCCCATACAATAATTGTTACCATGTAGACTACAATATACAGGGATGTCATTACCACAGAGTTGCGAAATTCCTGTCTGTTCAGCAAATACTCTGTTTTGTTTACGTTCTCCATGGAATTAATGGACCACCATTCACTGCTGCAAGTGGCACGGAAAATGAGAGTGTTCCTTTGGGTGAACCTTATGTACATTAACATGTCCCCACTACAAGAATGTAAAAAAAAGTAAAGCTCTCCTCGTAACAGGCCGTGGAGGCCCATAGGTTTGTGAGACGTCGAGGCTCCCACATTTTCTAGACAACTGACTCACAGATGACGGTGAGGTTGTCATCCTTACTCGCCGGCAGCCCTTTACCACCAGGATGGTTCCTGGTACTCATTTCTGTTAGAGGCTGAGTCGATCCCAGAGCCACAGTGCAACTGGAAGGATTAGGTAAATTAAAAAAAAATCAATGATCTCATCGGGAATCGAACTAACGACCTTTCGGCTTGAAAAAAATACTTTTTTTAATTCGTATAGTGATGGGGTTGAGGCCAGCTGGGTCCACTAGGCACGTCGGCCACTGACTGGCTTATTGTACTTGCCCCAGGTGATTGGTTTGATGGAGAATTTGGTGGAATAAAGATTGGCAGGGGAAACTGGAGTACTCGGGGAAACCTGCCCCAGCGCCACTTTGTCCACCACAAATCTCACTTGACCAGATCCGGGTTTGAATCCGGGCCGCCACGGTGGGAAGCCAGCGACTATCCGCTTGAGCTACGGCGTGGCCCTTTCGGCTTGTAGCACAGTGCCTCAACCAACCCCTGCTGGAAGCAGAAGGTTCTTCCGAAATGCTGGAAACTTTGCATCAAAGATATGTCACATCAGGGAATAAAGTAATCCTCGTGCCATATTTATTTTCTAGGGTCTTAAAAGTGCAGCGAGTGGGGATCATATTTCTTCAGAATGAACCAGATGCCTCGCATTGGTGTAGAACGCAGGCAGGGGACCACACAAGGATAATCTCCATGATTCAGCTGAATGATCGATTAATGGGAATATGGCGACTAGTAACATAAAGACGGACGAAAGCTGGAAGTAATCTAGGCAGCAAACGATTTCTCAAACATCTGGCATATTGTACGGCCGGTCTCTGCGCTGTCTGACTGCGCCGCTACCCTCCGGCAAGCTATCAATTGCTTGTCACGGAGACGCATTGTCCAGGCATCAGGCGCCCTCTCTCGGCCCGTCCATCACGTCTGACCAGAGAATTTTCACGAGGGTGAGTCCGCAAAAGTATAACGGGGGGAAGAAAAGAGGTGTCATGAAAAAATGAAAGGAAAAGATGGAGCTTGTGGGGGAGGGGATGTTGTTGAAGGCTGGATTTCCCTTGGGTTTCTTATATAATTCAGCGACAGTGAAATGGATTTTCATTGTCTTAATACTACGTTTTGTTATCTCTAAGATGGGGAGCCCAGGTGTATAAAGGAGAAACACTCCCCCTTTTCCCGCTGATTCATATGGGAAACATCGTATAAAGGACATGGCAATTCATTGTTACAAAGAATTACTCGTATGTGAAGAGAGATCTAATCTTTCAAACTTGTGTTAAACTGAACTGCCTTCAAAGTGAGGCAGCATTACATATTATAATAAGGGTGAGATTTATGTTCATTCTCCTCTTGGGTCTTTGAAACGTACAGATATGGGTACTGTTGACGTTTCAGAGTTATACAATGCTACCATCTTCAGGATCGAAGTCAGTGAGGTGAATGTCAATAGCTGTTGATCCAACAGAACTACCGAGAAAGGATGGTGCCTGGTCTGGATCAATAGGGACTGTGGATTGGCCCACACTGGGAGTAAACCCACACCCTTCCTTCTGTGGTCACCGTGGCCGTCCACCCTTAGCCAGTCGTTATAATGTCTGACATATCCCTGCAATAGTAATCAAAGTTAAATGGCTAGATAACCCATAGAAGAAATTCATGCGTACCAACTAACGCCATGGAGCTGAGCCCTTCTTGAGAAACCGCTAGTCGCTCAGCTACTCGAGAATTTCCTAACCTGAAGGTTCATTACCGTCTTCAAAAGAGCACTCCACTGGTCCCAATCCTGAGCCGGATTAATCCAGTCCATACCGCCCCATCCCATCTCTTCAAGATCTAGTTTAATATTATTGTCACAGAAATGTCTAGGTCTTCCTAGTAGTCTCTTTCCTTTTTGGCTTTCCAACCAAAACCCTATATGCATTCCTCTTCGCTTCCCATGCATGCTATATGTCCTGTCCATTTCTTCCACCTTGACTTCAGCATTCTAATTTCATCTGTCGAAAAATACACCAAGTTAAGAAGCTCCTCATTATTCAAGCTCCTTCAGCATCTTATTAATTCATCCCACTACGATCCTAATATTCCCCTCAACACCCTGTTCTCAGATATCCTCTCTATATTCTTCATTAATGTCAGAGACCAAGTTTAATGCCCATACAAAACTACAGGCAAAATTATAGTTTTGTACATTTGACTTTTAAGTTCACCAGTAACAAATTTTGTTGAAATTCGATTAGTACTTTAGGGGACAAAATATACAAGCAGAAATGACTTCCTCATTATGCTCCCATTTTACACATTCTATGAAAATAACTCACACAAACTGTTAAATAACACCTGGGAATGGAGGAGCTGAACGCTGACTGCGCTCATAAACAGTTCAGTGGAGCCAATTATCGAAGGCTTCCATATTAGCGGCTCAATAAAAACACCTGACAAAATTTCCACAGGAGAATTAATTCCGACTACATTCACCAGTCACGCGTCACGTGAGCACGTACGTCAGTGCGCGTCATAAAACAGGCTCCAGCTCTTTACTTTCTTACGATGGAATTATGAAAATTACGCTTACTTCGTAATTTTTCTGAAACCCCTGCACACACGCGCGCGCGCATTCCTTCCGTTTTATTACGAAATCAGAGAAGTAGTGTAACATCCGACGAAAATTCAATGTGAAAATTTCTTATATAAACTTTCGTATTATCAAATTTCCCTATGAGCCGAGATATCTCAGTCGGTATAGCGACTGGCTACGTTCTGGACGACTCAGGGTTCGGAGTTCGAGACCCGGTAGAGTCAAGTATTTTCTAATTTTGTCTTTTCCATGTCGTCCAAACCGGCTCTGGGGTCCACACAGCCTCCTATTCAATGGGTACCGGGGTCTCTGTCCCCGAGAGTAAAGCTGCAGAGGCGTGAATCTGACCGCTCACCTCCAACCAGTGCCGATGTCAAGAAAATCTGGATCTATACATCCACTCCCCCACACGCCTTCCTGGCGTAGTGCTTAATTAGTTAAGCACAGGGACAACTTTACCTTTTTACCTTCACTATAGACTTTCCCTCTTTCCTCCCGTATTACTTTCCAATTATATAATGTTACCGAATGATACATTTAGGCCAACGCCATGTCCCACGAATAACAAAAACAAATAACCAATCATAAACCGTCTCCTTTAAATAGTATACTACATTTTATATAATCACATCAAAATTCTACCAATAGTTACAGACTATACGCGATTCATACTAAAACAAAGGACTGTACTCTCGTTCGTGACATGCATCGTAAATCGCATTCAAGCAATCTATTAACGCTAGGCAGTCCACACTGCCTGATCTTAGAGCTCCCATCTCACTGTTACATTACATATGGATAAGTGAAGATGGTGAGGATAAAACAAGATTAAGCGAACATTTAGAAAAAATCTAGTAGCCAGTTCTGAGACAATGCATACAGGTTTGTATCTAAGATTAAATCCCTTTGTCATTCAGTAAAATTGTGCTATAAAGAAGTAACTTGCATGGCTGATGAATAACATCGGGCAATCTTGCGAAACCAGATTACTTACTATCAGCGGATGAGGTGTGCTGTAAGTCGGGTGAATTAGTGTGCTCCTCATAATAAATAAGACATGGCTTTACGTAAAATTACGTAACATTTAATAAGGTAAATATGCCTATGTACTCATTTCTTTCTCTTCTGATGGCCTTAAGGGGCAGATGTGTTTGAAATTTGCTAATTAGTAACAATTATGTTCGCATGTTGAAATATGTTTACTGTGTTTCTGTGGAGGCCACTGTAAGACTCAAGTTCTGTTTAAATTTTACCCCTGTAATTAGATTACACGTTGTGATTCAGAAGGTACAAGTTATCCGTCTTGCTCAAAGAACATTCTATTAGCATCATAAGTTCCATTTAGGAGTTAATTTGTAGTTTGCGGAGGGGAGCGATGTTTGAATAACTCAGGGTGGAGTTTCAAAATTTGATCTTTAAAATTCTGCATTCAAAATTGCTGTTATTATTAGAAATTAAGGCACAATATACAAATATAAATTGCTGGGAGAATTAATTAGCATTATCGTTTCCATAAGGCACAAAGACATATACACTTTGACTGAAAACGCTGCATGACCAAATATGAACTTACAAGATGGAGCCTCACTTATTAAAAACAACTGATTTAATTTCACAGTCATATACTAATAATCATTCTAATGATTATGTGTGAGTCTTTTTTCTGCGGTTTTCTTGTTTGGCATGCCTGTAGATATACAATTTTGTCACGTGTATAAATGACTATAGACGGGGTTTGGATTGGTAATTGAATTTACTGAAACCTTACCGACGTAACTACAAGTAACTATAGCGCTATCGCTAATTCACACACTTTACAATTCACTGCAGCACGCACTTAATTTTTCTCAGTCAACTGTATCATCGTCGGTTGTCGCCTGGTAACGGCCTCCAACGTCGTGGTTTCCTCAGCTTCCGTGTCACGTCCTTACTGGCTCGCGGCTGTGTCGCAACTAACTAAAGTCTAGACTTGTCCTGCTTATAACATCTCGGCACGGAACGCATAGGAAACACTTATCCAAATAGTTCTGCTATTGTTTCATTACGTGGCTATCGCTGGGACCGAGTAGAGAACACTATTCCTGTGTGCTGTCTATGGTCATTACTTAGCAACGACCGTTGTTTACATAGTCATTACTTAGCAACGGTCTACACGCTACAGTACGTACTGCATAAAGGTATGAATTATTTTCTAAAGGGTTCTGACGATAGTGCATAACACTCAGAATTATTGGGTTTTCGGACTTTTCAATCGTCCGGCATTCTAGATACTAGAAAACATAACGTTTCGAAAACTGGATCTGTTTCCGAAACGTCGTGTTTTCTAGTCTCTAGAATATCGGACAATGGAAAAAGTCCAAAAACCCAGTAATTCTGAATGAATTACTTTGTCTTGTAACTCCTCAAATATTGGCCTCCACTACACTCAAAAATATTTGAAGCAGTAATTGTGTAACACAAAGAAGATAAAGCGAGGCAACTGGTAGGTAGAACTACTCGACCTAGACCATTCTACTGTTCCTTCAAGGATACATGAAACTGCTCTGCACCAACGGAAATGGTAACAGACATCTGAAAATCATGCTTCAATATTCTCAGGTAATTGTCTTGCTTTTTCTTCGGTGGAAGATGGTGTACACATGTATAGAGACAGGTTCTATATATAGGCTATATACTGTATTGTCACGTGATAGAGTGACTATGGACAGGGTTTGGGTTGGTAATTGGATTCTTTTAACACTTACACATCGTAACTTTGAGTAACTATAGCGCTATCTCTAATTCACAATCAGCAGTTCACTTGCAGCACGTACTAAGTTCTTTCAATATACTCTGTTCACCAGTCGTTGCCTGTTAAGGGCTTCCAACGCCGGATATCCCTCAACTTCCGTGTTCACGGCTTCGAGTCCTCGCTGGCTGTCGCCACAGCTCCCGAGCTGAAGTAAATAGCTTCCATCTACCGAACTCTCACCTAATTAAATCACTCACTTCACTTAACTTGACCACACTAGCTCCACTACACTGCAGTGCACTAACTGAATTCAGAAGTCAGAGTCAGAGTTACTTTGCGACTTGGGCCGCGCCATAGGTCAAGCGGTTAGTCGCTGGCTTCCCACCGAGGCGGCCCGGGTTCGATCCCGGGTTTCAAGTGGGATTTGTGGTGGACAAAGTGGCGCTGGGGTAGGTTTTCTACGAGTACTTCGGTTTCCCCTGCCAATCTTCATTCCACCAATTACTCTACAATCACCCTCACCTATCATCTGGGGCTGGTACAATAGGCCAGAAGTGGCCGCAGCACAAGGGACTTAGTCCCACCCCACTAGCAATAAAAAAATACTTCGCGACTTGTGGTTTATCGCCAGTCATTTCGTCTTGGTGCCAAGACTCTCGAGCTCATGACCATTGTTGACTGAATTCAACTCAACCGGTCGAGAGCTATAGTATGAGAGCGGACCGCTTCCAACAGTACTTCCATTGTTACGTGCGGGCCGCTAGCAACGGCTCCAGTACTACTGCGTATTTACGAAGCTTTTGCATAACAATGGATCTTGTCTCGTTGTTTGTTTCGCGGTCGTTCCATAGCAACGGGTCTATAGCCCATAATATGTAATTCTCAGAGCTTTATTAGAAATACAGAGTGGTCCAAAAGTCAGTTAACCTACAACATTCTCTCGTATTTCAGAAACGCTCAGGTTCAAACCTGCCAGTCAATTTGTAGAACGGTATCACAGCGTTCTAAGTTGTGCACTGAACATGGAGGACCTCATTTCGAGCAAGGTTTGTAAATTCAGTAAGTAATGCCGAAGTTTCTGACGTGTATAAGTATACACTTAGTAACCAGTTAACTAACTTTTGCTTAATTCTGTATATGTGGGTCGCTTACTGCTAATTTTCAGTATCCTTTTCAGTTTTCGTCTTAATGTGCTATATAAGGTGATTCACAAAACCCCCTTCGTATTAAATTCGGGGTAAAAATTCAAAAGACATATATGTACTGTAATCGAGCGGGTTAACGTAGCGGCACCGATCTAGAATCGTATTCAGGAGATGCTCGATTCGAATCTCGTCGGGGACAGTGGCTATTCTGACTGAAATTTATCTTAATTTTCCTGTGGCTTCAGTTAAGACATGACCGCTGGCTGCCAATTCATCAATCAAATTATCATTGGACGCTATAAAGTCTAGACACTGAGAACATTGTTAAATAACCCACACAGTCGATCTATCGCATCTGATATCAACTGGCCTTGAATCGTACGAAGTCGGCATTTCTTAGCAAGAAAGATCTCCTCTACGTTAGCCACCAAACAGCCTCAAAGGCAGGTCGTGCCATAACTCAGGCAATTAGTGGCAAACTTCAGTGCCAGCGGCCCGAATTCGATCCAAAGTCAGGTCATGTAGGATTTGTGGTGGACAAAGTGGCAAATTTTCTCTCAGTACACTTGTTTCCCCTGCCAATTATCATTCCAACGATTGTTCGATATTCATCCTTCATCCGGGACTAGCACAATAGACCCACTAGTGGGTGACTTACTAAGTGGACTCAGTCTCAGCCCGCCCCACGCATAAAAAAAAAATCTGTAGTCTTGAAGAAATACTCACAGAACGACATAGGTTGAAAATGTTATTTATGCCAACACTTTGAAATGGAAATACATTTTATAACTACACCATCTGGCGCAACATTAGGTGACACAGCTGAAAATAATGGAATATAACTGTGTATTAAGATTTACAAGATTAAGATTTTGTTTACAAGTTATAGGAATATCGTTACGGATGTATTAGTCTCCGAAGCGAGCAAAGCAACGCCCTAACTGAAACTGTGATGACATGAACTGACACAGAGCGAGACACGGTCTATAGAGTCCTGCTGGAAAGTCATCTGAGAACTACCAATTAATATGCCTGTTCCAATTGCCCTCTTCAGTAGTTCCCCTCCAACAAGAAGCCACTAACAAGAGTGATTTAGCGCTCTGCTAATCTGGGCAAGGTTAATTTCACAACGTAAAGCTAGCGAAGCATTGTTCTCTCTCAAGCTACACAGACGCCTCCTCACACTTGTGACAGCTTAGGAACAATGGTAAGGAGGATTGGTCTGACGACGGGAGCACGCGCTGCGGTAACCTGCCTCAACTCCGTGACTTGATAATGTATGCCGTATGACTGATAATTTGGAAATCGTCTATACATACAATTTTCTCAAACCCAAATATATGGTTACAGGATAAATCTACAAAAGATCCCAAAAAAATTCTTAACTTCGCCCTTTAACATGATGAAAGAAGCAGAACCTGTTTCCGAAACGTTATGGTATGAAATATTTGATCGCTGGACAATGTCCGAAGTAGAGTCAAGAAGACTGCTATAGACTTTCATACTCAGCGTAAGAAAACATTTTGTGATGCAACAATAAAAGGGGTCCACCTTTTCTGTTAATTTATCCATTAATTGCCCAGTTTTTAGAGTTCTTTCGACTATAGCGACAGAAATTATATTCCACATCAAACTTTATTTAATATCCTTACGCCTAAATGGCTTCTGGAACGAAGCGTGAAGAACAGGCAGAAGTACGCTGAGCTAACTATGAGTACATTTCGCGTTCATTTGTCGGCTTTGTACAAATAACGTATAAAACCAAACAATTTCTTCCTATACTCTGACTTTTGTACATATGGCCGACATACCTCAGTCGGTATAGAAACTAGTCTCTGACAGAAGGACACGAGAATCGAGGTTTCATTTCCATCAGGGGGGGAAAAGCTATCCCTGTAAGAGGCGTGGAGGCCCATATGGTTGCGAGAGGGTGAGGCTCTCACATTTTCCAGCCAATAGGTTCACAGATGGCGGTGAGATTGTGAGCCTCACGCGCCGGCCTCCCTTTACCACCCAGGAAGATTCCCCGTACTCATTTCTGTTAGAGGCTGAGTCGACCCCAGAGTCATAGCGCGGTTGAAAATGTCAATAGAAAAATCCGAATATCTCATCAGGAATCGAACCCAAACCTTCCGGCTTGTAGCATACTGCCTCAAACAACTACGCTACTGTGTGGCCCTTCCGTCAGGGGTAGAGTTCTTATTATCTGTACAGTAACCAGAGCAGCGCTGGGGCCCTCCCAGCCCCCTGTCCACCGGGACACTGGAAAGTTTTCCGGGCATTTAAGAGGCCAGGTTGTGAAACTGACCGGTCACATCCTTCTATTGCTGCGGTTAAGAATGCATGGAGATACGTCTCCAATCCCCAAGAAGTCTTCGTGTCGCGTCGTTTGATTTATCACGAGGATAACTTCATGTTTACACAGAATACACAATTTCGGGTCGGTATACAAGACTAGGCCGTATCTGTTTGTTTCATTTTCTGTGGAAATTTTGACGGTAAAGAAGGCAGCAAAGAAGAAGCGTCCAAAATATGAGATCACTTCCATTTTCTACGCGGAACTTGTCTGCGTGTGACGCCAGATGGCAGGCACGACTTCAACATCTGCTGACGGGATGAGACAGAGGAAGTCAGTAGACTATGAAGGGCGAAGGCAGAGAGGGGGGATGTTCTCGTGCAAAGACAATTCCAAATTTCGGAACGGCCGTATTCTTCGCTTTAGAGTTTGAGGAGTTCCCTTTTCCATAATCGTCTCCATTAAAGATGAGGCTGGAGAGAGGAGACGAAGGGGCACTGAAGGGGTCGCGACGTTTTCACCGGCGGAAACACCTCTCTCTCTCTCTCTTTCTCTCTCTAGTGAGTTCAATCTGAATGCCTCGTTCTTGTGGAAATTGGGATCGGAAAGTCTGCTGATGTCTGTGTGCAAGGGAGAGATCACTAAAAGGATTTTTGGATTGATTCTGTGTGAAATTGGATAAGGCTGCGTGATTCTACCGGCACTGAAGAAGATAGGAACATGCCTGCGAAATATGTCTTCCGCTTCAGGAAAACTGCTTTGGCTACATGCCGTACACTGAATTCTATACGGGGATATGTAAAACAGTTTTAGGCGTTCTTTACAAAGTAAAAAAAAAAAGATAGCTTCCTATGGAGACCGCCTATGTCCATCTTTCTATGACTGGGCAGATTTTGTAAGAATACAAGAAGGGATATTTTCATTAACTTGTTGCACAATTCAAATTTTTAACCACGGGAGGAAAGTGTGCAGTTTTCTGAAGATGTGAATTTTGTTTTGTTGACATGTGTAGCTGTCATAAAGTGTCTTCGGAAGGGTGTGGCTGGACCCTAACTAAAGAAATAACCGCTCTCACACGTGAGGTTCCGAGTTCTGTATCTTGGGAACTGTTTTATTCTCAAAGGTCGTTATGTGATTAGCTTGTGCTGATTGCATGATGAATTTGGCTAGTTAAAATCAGCCAACAGGAAATGAATTCTTGTCTGCGAGAGAGGCCGTCGATTCAAATCCTTCTTGGGGGATGAAGCGACGCTCCCGCAGGATACCAGTCTTCAGAAACTTGGCGTTCCGAATTGATCGGAGGCAGACGTCATTGGACACAACTCCTCATGTTGCTCTAAATTCATCCGTCCTTCTCTTTGAATCGTTAAAATTTGATAATAGTAAAGGACCATATTACTCCGTGTTTGCAAATTGAGTTATAATATTTCGCTTCTGCATAAATACACAGTTTGTGGACAGTGGAAGTTATGTGCTGTTGATTTCGAGCAGTGGACAGGCTTCAAGTGTGCAGTTTCCGGTTGCCTCAGTTATTACCGTAACACGATCCTGAGAGGAGTCCAGTGGTCTACCGAAGCCGGCACATAAGTACAGAGGAAGAAAAGAGGGACGGTAACAATTCTTGAAGATAGAGAGTGTGAGGACGTGTACTAGATTCATCTGGCTCAGGATACGGACCAGTGGTGGCTATTCAGAACACGGTAACGAACTTTCGGCGAGGAATATTTTGACAAGATGAGTAACTATCAGCCTCTCCGCGAGCTCCATGGAGTTGACAAATGGTACTTCGCTCATAATAATCGTACACTATGAATAGGCATACAGAAGAGGAAAAAGGGTAACCTTTCACACCTGTGGGCACAAAAAAGAAATTGTTGGCTCCAGTTCACCGTATTTCTAAAACTGCCAGGTAAATCTTCATATAGAATCGTCAGGCATGCCACCAACTTTCCCCTCTCACAAATGCCCTCGTGAGTATTCTTTCAAAAAATGCCTCAAGTTGAAAGGTACGGAACAAAGCCAAAGGAAAGAACAACCTGTGACCCTAACTGACTTTTGTAATAGGATGGCCTGTCAAGCAGAAAACTGGGAACTGAAAAAATGTATTGATACGGCTATCTAGCATAATGGTTGCAGCCAGTCTTTTGTTCAGCTCACAAATTGTAAGAAGGTTCTGCTGGAGCTACCTGCATTTGCTTTCAACTCCCATTTGCTGTTACAAATTAGCTGGATCTGTGCATCAGGGGTGACTTATTATTTCCAATGCAAAAGGAGAGATACAGGTACCCGTGCAACAGGTCGTGGAGGTCCATAGGATTGTGAGACATCGAGGTTACAACATTTTCTAGAAAATCGGCTCACAGATGGCGGTGAAATTGTCAGATTTACGAGCCGGCCGGCCGCCCTTACCCACAGGAAGATTCCTGGTGCTCATTTCTATAAGGAAGCTGAATCGACCCCAGGGTTATAATGAGGCTGGAATGATTAGGTCATTTGAAAAATCCAATGACCTTATCGGTAATCAAACCCGGGAACCTCCGGCTTGTAGCATAGTGCCTCAGCCAACTAGGCTATAGCGTACCCCTTTAATGTTAGATGTAGGGATGCTTATCTCTTGGATCATTACTTCCATTTAATAATTAGGCGTTCTTTATACAGAAAGAAAACACTCTTTGTCTGGATGCCATATATGTTGGTCTATGATTCCATATCAAGCCCAAAAACGTTGAAGGGAATGTCTTGAAATTTCACTACAAGCAATTGCACTATTGTAATATTCGGCCGTATTGATTCCGAACAATTTCAAGCTTATGTAAAACTATAAACTGATTTTTCCGTATAACCCATGAACCTTCACAGATTTTGTTAAAATTTGATCTGGAGCACTTCCATTGCAAGTTTCTGAACGACGTTGATTTTCAGTCATATAGATTCGAAATAAAATTCCTAGTATACACAGGGTCATGAATAAACTTTTCTATATAGCTCATAAAATCGTCCACAAATTTTGCTGAAATTTGAGGCAAGACACTCTCACTAACTAAAATTTTCTCACTTGTAAGCACACTTAATGAATCACAACTTTTTTGGTAATTTGGGGTACATTTTTAACAATTCATTGATCGTCAACATAAGGCAAAAAATGAGGCCGGCTCTTGTTGAGAACAAAGATCTTACAAATGTCCTTGCATCGAATAAGAAAGGACAAAAGAGTAGTGAATTACATACTTCATAAATTTCGATCTACCATAAAATAGTCACAGAAAATATACCAGGTAAAGTAAAACGTGTATAGGAGCAGCGATAACTCAGTCGGTAAAGCAACGTGCTACGGGCTGGACGGCCGGGGTTCAATTCCCAGCAAACGCAAGAGCTTTCACTCTACAGCGTCAAGACCGTCCGCGGGGTCCACCCAGTCACCAATCCCCGGGGGGTAAAGCGATTGGGGCGTTGATGCTGACTACTCATCTCCATCGAATGTCGAAGTCAAGAATGGTGGAGCTATACCTCCAGTCCCCGACACGTCTTTATGGCATGGTGCTTAATTAATTAAGCACAGTGACAACTTCACGTACGGTGAAATGTACACATATCACAGGCGGATAACTGAGATTGGGTATCAGTTCTGGTCGCAAAACTTCATGGACTTCAACAACATAACGGATTTAAAATATTTTTTTTTAATTCGCTTAGTGGGGGGGTGGAGACCAACTGGGTCCACTCGGCACGGCGGCCACTGATTTGCCTATTGTACCTGCCCCGGGTGATTATGATGATGGAGAATTTGGTGGAATGAAGATTGGCAGGGGAAACCGAAGTACTCGGAGAAAACCCGCCCCAGAGCCAGTTTGTCCACCACAAATCCCACTTGACCAGAACCGGGATCGAACTCGGGCCGCCGCGGTGGGAAACCAGCGACTAACCGCTTGAGCTATGGCGCGGCCTGATTTAAAAATAAAAAAATAATGTGTCATAGACGCAGAGGATGTGACGGGTACACGAGAGCACGGCCTAATGGCAGACTTTTGTAGAAATTATAAGTTGAATTATTAAATGAATGTCTGGAACAGAAAAAAGCTCTCTGTATTTCATTACATGCTACGTGTTGTACCATTACTGCCCCTCGTGTGTACTGTGCGTCTCCATTCCAGGAACAAAACACCATCAATTTTTGCAAACTTTTTAAGTGCCTTTTCTCTCTTCTTCTCATTCTTCACTCATATTCTCCCCCCCCTTTTTTTTTCTTTTAAACAAATTCCTCTCAATGTTTGAACAAGTTACATAAGTGGTTTCTTCCCTTAACCACCGAGTCTTTCCCTTTTTATTATTTTTTCTTTCTCCGAAAAGGGGAGCAATTTTTCCCCGGCGTAGTGGCATTACTGCAGTAGTATAGACTAGTACACGGAAATGCTCTCTAAGTCGAATGGCGGGCGGAGAAGAGCTTGAATCGGGCACCTTCTTGCGGCACCTGCTCCCGCAACATCCCACAGGACCAGACTAATTGGTACTGGCTTCCGTATAGACACTGTGGGAGGGTGACGGGAGGGGGGTTACATCGTTTAAAATAGCATTGGCTGTCGGCGAAACGGATACCTTCCAAACCCAGGTCCGTATAATGAAAAGCTTATTGCGCCTGGATATAGGCAAGTTATATAGAACGGACCGCGGTAACAACTTGAGCTGGTTAGGCAACGCCTTCACAGGGTGTAGCTGCTGTTTCAATTGAAAAGGAACTGAGCGTTGAACTTGTAGGCAAGGTGAATATCGATTTCAGATATTATGAGGGGTGGTCTTGTACAAAGGAAGAAAACTGATACGTTATAAACTTAGCTCACCGGTTCCACTTTCAGCGCATTCTCAAATGTAAAGTTGCAAAAATGCGACCATCAATTTCGTCATGTCTGTCTGTCCTCTACACCGTCCTGTCCATATGTAAAGAACTCAAGATCCGTTGAAACGGATTTCCATTAAATCTTATACGAGAATTTTTCTTTGGTTGGTTATTTCACGACGCTATTGTATCGACACTCCATAGCGTCAGATGGTAGGTGATAAATGAATGTGGAAAAGTTTGTGGGATGAGAAATGGCAGGGGAAACAGACGTATTTGGAGAAAACCTGCCCCAGTGCCACTTATCTACTACAAATTTCACATGATCTGGCCTGTGATCTAAGACAGGCCGCCATGGAACTTCCATAACTATTTGTAGAAGTATTCCAGTTTTACGAAGGAGAGTCAGTAGATAGGTCACAAATGAATATGCGTGTAAAACATAAACTATACACGTATGATATTCGACTCACTCATGGAGCAGAGCCCTTCTTTAGGAGCCGCCAATTCTGTAGCTACTCGAGAATTTCCCAGCATTTTATGGAACCCGAAGGTTCATTACTGTCTTCACAAGAGCCCTACACTTGTCCCTATCCTCAGTCAGATCAATCCAATCCATCTTATCTCATCCTATCCTATTTCTCTCTGACATCCATTTTAATATTGTTCACCCATCTACGCCTTGGTCTTCCCAGTGGTCTCTTTCCTTCTGGCTTTCCC
>NW_019727096.1:611124-635454 GCF_002891405.2 Cryptotermes secundus
GTTTCACACCCATACAGAACCACAGACAAAATTATAGTTTTGTATATTCTAATTTTTATATTTTTGGACAGCAGACGAGAAGACAAAAGGTTCTGGACTGAATTGTAGCAAGCATTACCCGAGTTCAATCTCCTCTTAATTTCCTCCTTAATCAGGTTTCGATCTGTTATCGTTGTTCCCAAATATCTGAACTGTACCACATTTTCAAATCTATCGTTATATCATGATTTTGCCCTGCATTTTTGTCACGAGGCACCAACATATACTTAGTTTTCTCTGTGTTTACTTCTAGACCAACCTCTTTACTTGCGTCAATTAAAGTTTGTGTGTTTTTCTTTATGGTATCTACATTATCACCCAGTAGATTCACATTNTCATCAGCATAGACCAACAGCTGATGTGTCCCATTTAATTTCAGTCCCACCTGGTGTCCCTGGACCTTCCTAATTGCATATTCTAAAGCAAAGTTGAAAAGGAGTGGCGATAAAGCATCTCCTTGTTTTAAACCATTCTGGATAGGAAATTTATCAGACAAATGTTTACCTATACCGTATGATATTCGAGCCTGAGGAAAAATAATTTCTCGATAAATCCTCCATCAACAACGATACACTTGTTATATCGCTTCACCAGTGCATAGAAACCCTCAGCACAGAAGTTTTTTTACTGATTTCTCAGCCATTTATGCACCTCCGTTTCAACCTCTTCGTCCTCAGCTAAACATTTGCCACCCAGGCTGAACCGCTTTACGCGACAAATACTTCCAACTATAAACAGAAACATTTATTTATTAATCTTTCGCATTGATTCCTCTTGTCCACAGACAAACGCAAACAGAACGCTGCTCTTAGGTAATACACCTTCAAGCATGGTGGCCATTTTGACTACTGAACATCCTCTAAACATGCGCATGCGCGTCTGCTACCTAGACTGCCATGAAGCTGGATTATGCTGCTACCTAGTGATATACATAGAAAACCTGTTACATCCATTACAGCTGTTTTACTTCCATTTGTGACCTGTTTACTGACTCTCCCTTGTTGTTAAAGTTGCACAAGAATAATGGACACATTAAACGAAGACCTATGGCCGTACAGCCGTTTCTCTGTCCATCTCGAGAGTAACTCCTAACAGATTTAACGGACAGAACTATAGGTTCACCCAAATTTGTAGTCATATAGAATATACATTTTATATCAGGAACAATTGTTCAATAAGTCTTCCGGTTTCCAAAAGACTAAACAAAGAGAAAGCGGAGGAGACAATTGTTTTGCTATGTGTATTCTTTCCTAACTTGGTTCCTATCTTCATTTTCCCCTGAGACCAGATGCAGATAGTTCAATTAGCACGAAGCAAATGAAAATTGAACCTCTTTTCTTTAGTAAAAATTCTGTTAACTCCGTGCTGCATTTATTTAGTGAATTTTAACATAATTACATTTAGCAAATTATTGTAAATATAAAAAGCTATCCTTGTAACAGGCCGTGAAGGCTCATAGCTTTGTGAGACGTCGAGGCTTCCACATCTTCTAGAAAATCTATTCACAGATGGCGGTGAGGTTGTCAGCCTTATGCGCCGGCTGCCTTTAACCCCAGGAAGATTCACGATACTCATTTCTGTTAGAGTCTGAGTCGACCTCAGGGCCATAGTGCGGCTGGAAGGGTTAGGTAAATTGCAAAAAGCCAACTCATCGAGACTCGAACCCGCGACCTTCTGGCCTGTAGCATACCACGCTATAGTTAGCCATATGCAGTTAATTCCCTTCTTACCGCATTTCATAGTTTATTCGGATGAATAAGGTATTTCATACTGTTAAGGAATACAAATATTTACATTAATATTATCTCGACATCTACGCTTGGATAATGTGAATTACATTTACTGTATACCACCTCCACAAACCGCCTGGCAAAAGGACGTTGGCAAGAAATAGAGTAGCGTTGACAACAAATTAATTTCGCACAAATCAATACATCAGCACTCCCGCAATATCGCGTCGCGGCGGCAAAAATGCGGAATCTGAAATATGAAAGCGATAGTGGATCAGACGAAACCATATTTCAACTCTCATACCCGTAACGTAGCAGTCAATAAGGCGACAGACATTCAGAACACTACATATTGTGCAATCTTAACTTACTTCTCTCCTCGCGTATTTTGATGTCTTAAACAAAAAATGTTTCTACCACAATGCGCGTGTATGTATGTTTGTATTTCTTTCAGAATAAACAGTGTTTATTTTCCTAAAGGAATTAATTGTTAGTTACTATAGAATTCTGACGATGGTGTATAACACACTGATATATTGGGTTTTTGGACGATGGATAAAGTCCAGAAACCCAATATATCAGTGAATTAATTGTTGTGAGATAGCATTGAATTTTTAAATATTGTTTAAAATAATTTCCGGTTTAAGAGTGTTAATAAATTTGTCGGCCTGAATAATTCTGAATTTACATTTTAAAATCAAACGAAAATAAGATTCTAAAGGGTTCTAACGATGGTGTATAATACTCAGACTTAATGGGTTTTTGGATTTCTTCCATCGTCCGGTATTCTAGTGACTACAAACACGACGTTTCAGAAACTAGATCTGTTTCCGTCTTCAGTCTCAGAAATGTTGTGTTCTCTAGTCTCTAGAATACCGGACGATGGAAAAAGTCCAAAAATAAACTCTTCTTTGTTTCTACCCTAAGCAAGTGACGAGAACGTGGGATGAGTTTCCTGTCAGGAGGAGCACGAGGGACCTTCAGAAACCCACACAAGAACAAACCTGACACATTTAATAAACCGAGCACTTTCGAGTGAGTTATGCCGAAATATTTTAGCGGTTTCAGCAGAACACCCTTAGTTCTTCAGCCGCCCCCCCCCAACTAGGCAGGCCAGGAACCTCTCCTTTATAAACACAATACTGCCGAGTTTCACCCTTTGTTAAGGCATTAATCTTGAAACCCAGAGAAGTCAGGCTGCTATAGAAAACCCCAGTCCTTAAACCTACCTGTCAGCAGTGAGTCCTGACAAGTCACCCCCAATTCCTCAATTTGTTGCCCTTAGAGGGGTTGACCAAGGGGAGTTGAGTAGGTCACAAACTCGTCACGAATTTAATGTTACTTAAGTAGTTATAGGACCGCCTCTGTAGTCTAGTGTTCAGAGTTCCTTGATACAGATACAGTGGTCGCGGGTTTGTTTCCGGGCGCTACCATATTTTCTGAGAAGTAGTGGGTCTGGAACGGGGTCCACTCAGCCTCGTGAGGATAACTGAGGAGCTACTTGAATGGAAAATTAGTGGTTCCGGCTTAGAAAACGGAAATTAACGTCCGTGGGTACTCGTTGAGCTAACCACGTGACACCCTCTATCCGCTAAAAGTTGGCACTAACTTTGCCGGCAAGCGGCGGTCGGTCGGTCGGTCGGTCGGTCGGTATAGTTCTCTTGTGAAATAAAACAACGGGGTTTAGTTTTAAATAGTTGTGAGCAATTCCATCTAATATCTTTAAAATGAAGATTAGTTTAGTTTCAAAATGGATATGTGTGTGTGGACTCAATAAGGGATTATAGGGGGCCACATGGAACTTCATTCGAAACAAGCATTCGCTAAATTTGTTGATTTTTATCTTACTTTCCTTATTTTGAAAAAAAAAAATAAATGAAGGCTTATGATACCATTCTGCTGTCTGTGTCTGTGTATCCCCACTATCAACTTCAGGACACCTGAACCAATCTTTATGAAACTTGGTATGTACCATGGCACCTGAGCCCATCTGGACGGAATACTTCATAAATCCCTCCCAACGGTGTGTGTGTCTCTATGTTGCTAAGCAACGTCACAGTAAAAACGTTACCGCTGCAAAGAATACACCCGCGACAACAGAAGAACTTTTACACGCGTCGGCAATCTATGCGGTCCTATCAAGGGAAAGTAAGATGGATGCTGTGACCGCGCCATAGCTCAAGCAGTTAGTCGCTGGCTTCCTATCACGACGGCCCGGCTTCTATCCCGGGTCTGGTCAAGTGGGATTTGTGGTGGACAAAGTGGCGCTGGTGCAGGCTTTCTCCGAGTACTTCGGTTTCCCCTTCCAATTTTCATTCCATCAATTTCTCCACAATCACCCTCACCTAAAATCTGTGGCTGGTACAATAGACCAGAAGGGCCGCAGTACAAGGGACACCCCACTAGTAATAAAAAAAAAGTAAAAGGTAAAGTTTGCCGGGCACGGTAGCCGAGCGGTCTAAGGCATGTACTGTCTTCGCTCGCTTGGAAACCGGGTTCGTGGGTTCGAATCCCACTCAGGGCATGGATGTTTAGTTTGTGTGTGTGTGTGTGTTTTCTGTGTTTGTATACAGGTAGAGGCCTTGCGACGAGCTGATCACCCGCCCAAGGAGTCCTACCGAATGTGTAAGCTCTAGAAACACCGAAGTGAACGGAGAAGTTCATGGAGGTAGGCCTAGGCCTACTGGGGCTGTAGTGCCAAGAAAAAAAAAAAGGTAAAGTTATCCTGTGTTTATATAATTAAGCACTATGCAATTAAAAGAATATGAGGGAGCAGAGATACAGCTCCAGAATTCTTGATATCGGCATTAGATGAAGGTGAGTGGTAAACTACACCCCGCGGCCGCTTTACCTCAAACAAGAACTCCCCGTTACCCATTAGAATGGAGGGAGAGTGGGCTCCAGAGCCGGTGTGGACGATATGCATTGAGTGCGAATAAGAATTTGTAATACCTTTCATTTGAAGGCAAAGAGTCTCAATGGACTAAGGGATTCTTAAGGACCGGAAGTCCTATGATATCTTACTGATGATTTCTCAAGTAGGATGGACATGGAGATAATAGCACTGGTAACCCTAGAACGCATGATCGATTGATCGATTACCATCTCATTATCGTTCGAGGTGACCGCATATCAAATCACTCCCGGGGATGTATATGGGCACTCAGCGTGCGTGATCAGACTACAATATGCATATTGACACATCACAAAACAATATGCCTACGCACAAAGTGACCCAGTAGGTCGGAATACGAGGACCTGAGCTTATCGACATTCGACCTCGAGCCGAAGATTTGACTGCCTAAAATTCTATTTCTACCTCCACTTTCGGTGATGGGGACCTTCGAAAAATTTACCTTTACAGTTACGTTTGCATATTTGGCTGTTAGATTTGTTTCAGTTCTGCAAGAATTGTAATTATTAATATTTATAACTACAGCTCTTTTAAGACTGAAGAGAAGAGAACAGAACAGAAGAGAAAGGGGAGGGGAGGTGGTAAGACACTATTTAATTGGGTGAGAAAAATTCTCTGGCTTTGAAGGTTCCTAGGCTGTGCTCGCTCATCCTTCTGATAGAGGAAAAGTTCTAGGAAGGGTTCGGATGCGAATTTTGTTACGAGCAGATGAGAGGACTTGAGCAGGGGCTTAACTGTGTATGACCGGAACTAATGTTGATTGGAAGTGCCAACTTTAGCGGATAGAGGGTGTCGCGTGATCAGCGCAACGAATCCCCACGGCCGTTAATTTCGGTTTTCTAGACCGGAGCCGCTATTTCCATTAAATATCTCCTCAGTTATCATCACGAGGCTGAGTAGACCACGTTCCAGACCCACTACTTCCCAGAAAATCGGTAGCGCCGGAAATCGAATCCGGGACCTATGGATCTGTAGCCAGGAACTCTCACCACTAGACCACAGAGGCGGTCAAGCTGCAAATTAATAGTTTACTCGCAATTCATTGACAGCGTCGTAAAGTAAATCACAAACAAGTCCGCGAAATTTATGTTTCTCACGGCAGTGACTATGAAGCTTATTGACTTTTGGGATCTGACGCCGTGTAGTTTGATATTTCCGTCTAAAAGTCTATTTTCTCACTTTTTTGCCCTGAAGATTTAGGGGGGAAATTCTTCCGAAATATCGGCAACAATTGAAAATAGTACATTCTTATTCTCCCATAATGATGGAGGAAGAAAGTTCCACAGAAAAATTGATAACGATCTACCAGACTAAACGGCGTTACATCCCAAAAGGCAATAATCTTCACAAATAAATACATTTCAAATACCATACATCATACTGTATTATCATTCGTGTATTTTTCGGATTAAGGAAATAATGACGGAATATATGTTTAAAGTGAAAGCAGTCTGATAGTATCAGAAAGTAGAAAATTAATTTTCCGAACGGATCGACTCCATTATTATGGAAGGGCTTGTATGATATCGGAGTTCAGTATTTGCTACGTGCTTCATAAAGGACCTATCAGAATTTAATTATTTGCTGTCATCAGAGTCTGCTCCATGCAAACAAAGAACCGCAACATCCAATTTCATTCCATTTCATCAATTACGTAAAAAAAAATCGAACTTTCATCCTACGCCACTTCGAAAATGAAATGTTACACGAATGGCAGGGAATTAAACACACTTCACGACGACAGAACTTACAGTTCTCTGTATTGGATAATCCCAGAAATTATTCCCACTTCTATAACTCAACCACCCTCAATACACAGAACAGTAGGGGAAATTTCTTTTGGCCCGTCAGCCCTTCATCTGCCTCTCCACTGATACAGCAGGTATCGGGGGGGGGGGACACTGTAGGGTTTCAGTTGCCAAAGAGCAAGTCAAGTTGAAATGAAGACGCTAAAAATTGTAATTGCGCAGAAAGTGAAGAAAATAATTGTGAGATATTAGTACAGAATCCGCTTGAAGGAATTTAGGACATCCTGCGGAATTTGTAACTCGACCATCTGATTGGCAGAATGGATGACTAAAAGGTAACGGTAACGTTATCCCTGTAACAGGCTGTGGAGGCCCATACGGTTGTGAGACTTCGAGGTTCCCACATTTTCTAGACAATCAGCTCACAGACGGCGGTCAGGTTGTCAGACTTACGCGTTGGCCGCACTTTGCCCCCCAGGAAGTTTCCTAGTACTCATTTCTGTTGAAGGCTGAGTCGACCCCAGGGCCATAGTGGGGCTGGAAGGATTAGGTCAATTGAAAAATCCAATGACCTCATCGGGAATCGAACCCGCGACCTTCCGTCTTGTAGCATAGTGCCTCAACCAACCACCATGGATTACTATGCAATGAGATAATTCGCTCTTGTAACTCACCCCAGTGTGCCGAAATTTCCAATTTACGTGTAGCTCCTGCAAGGGAGAGCACCTCCCTACCTTCCTCCACGTCTAAACCACGGTGGGTCGTTGATGAGAAACTTGGCATATACAAAGCGCCGTGCCCACACGATGGTACCAAGCAATACCTTGATTGTCTACGTGACGTGATTCCAACGTTAACCCCCTTCAGGTTTTCCAAATTTCCAGACCCTAGGGAGGAAGTTGGAAGTTGCATGGGCTGAAGACTTGGTGATGAATTAACGCAGCGGCGCGCTGGGACAGGAGGCAGCCCTGTAAATTGCCGCAAGAACGTGTGTACTATAGCTACTGCATTCCCGGGCCACCATCGACAGCGCTGATGGACAGTGATAGATGTGTTTTTCCCCCGCAGGTTATAAACGTGTGCGCGGTTTTAGGCAGGTAATATGGTAATATAGGCCTATGCCGTGTGGAAAGCAGCTTTGTACCCCGCCAATACCCACAGAATGAGACAATAAAACGGCAGCCTTAATAACCATTAGGCGCTTTAGAGTTTCGAATACTTTAAAAACTGAATAGAGAGGGGAAATTTTGAACGTTGATTTTTCAGTTTGCAACTTCGATAATTATTTTGTTTCCTCCTCTGTAGACTATATCAGTGTGTGTACCGATGGTTTACATATTTGACGGCCGGGGTTCTATTCTATTCAGCTGCGTCCAGACCGGCTCTGGAGCTCATCAAGCCTCCTATCCGATGGATAGGAAAACGGACATGTTTTCCTGGGAATCAAAAGGACGAAGCGTGAAGCTGACGACTCACTTCTATCTCGTGCCGAGGTAAAGAATGGTGGAGATATACCTCCACTCTCTCATACGTCTTCATGGCATGACGTGATGCTTAATTAATTGAGCACGACAACGTTACCTTTTTAGTCCACTTTTTTTTTTTTTAATAGAAGAGGGTCGTGGCATGACCTTGCTGTCTTACGTTAATATTTCTGTCTGGCACTTGGAGAATTATTTAATTTCATCTGCTATAGTCTAAGATAAGGCATCCCAATGTTAGAAATGAACACGATTAAAAGAGACACACATCAATAGAATTTTTAATACCAATGGAAGTCACTTCAATTCTCCAATTACGTACGTTCGTGCGGAAGAATTACATATTTGGTAGCTTCAAGTTCCATCCTACACCTTTCTAATAGGAAAAGAAACGTAATTGTTAATTTTACTGACGAAAAAACTTTGTTCATAAACTCATTCATTCACATATTAACTGATCCATGATATACAATCTTGTCTATCTATAGCTCTACAGCCCTTGTGGACCTTGGCCACTTTTTCAGTTTCGTAATCAATATACAGTCGGTATGACTCCTTGGACGGGGGATCAGCCATCCGCAAGGCCCCAACTTTCACACAGAAGAACACAAACATGGAATAAACTCGCACAGACATCCATTCCTCGAGTGGGATTCGAACCCACTATCCCAGTGTTCTAGCGGGCGAAAACGGTTCATGCCTTACACCGCGCGGCCACTGTGATTGCCTATGATATACAATTAACGCTTAAAATTACTCTACTTGCAGCCCCAGTCACTCAAAACTGTGATTGAATTTTAAGCACTCCGAATCTGTTTTAAGTCCTAGAATCTAACTTATGTCCGAAATATGGATACTTCGTGGTTTTATTCTGTCTTCAAAGCAAATTCTGGAGTACTATATTAAAAACATATCTTAGTTATATTCTTCCATATGTTTTCCCTTATTATCCACAAGACACACTAGAATCCAACATTACGTAACTCATACAGTTGAAATACGTGTAGTTACGAACCCAAAGGATCAGCTTTATATCCAATATCGCGGCATCCCCTCTATCATGAAGTGATCAAAACAGGTTCCTAGGTCACTTATACAGTAAACGTGATGGAAAATTTAAATATCTCGCGTCACTCTGGAGGTCGAACGCCTGTCTTCCAGTTCCGATCACGTCAACATTCTGGTGAATACAAAATTTAGTCGATGAAGTCGATGGAGTCGATGTTATCGGAAGAGCACCAGGAGATATAAGGAAAAATATACAGAGTGATTCTAAATTATTGTCGGAGTTTTCGTGGCTCTAATGCTCAAAACGGAAAGAGCAAAAGAAAACTGTTTAAGCAATATGAAAGTTTAACTCAAAACGTTTATTACCCGTAGAAACAATACTTGCATAATGCTAAACAACTTCAACGTGCGCGTCTTTCCTGGCACGTAAGCTGTTTTACTTTGTTGTTTCCGGTTTGAGAATTACAGGCCACGGGAACCCCTACGATAATTTAGAATCGCTCTGTGTCTACTTAATCCCACGAATCTGAGTGGTTCTAAAACCGTGAGTGTGAAGAGAACTTTAGAATGTTCCAATCTGAAAATGGAAGTAGGTGCGGCTGCCTAATTACGCATGTAACATTACAAGCAAGAGGGGGGGGGGAAATATTCTTTCCACCATTTGCATCATTTCAGTTTAATTCTTATAAAGTGCTTGTAATTTAGGCGTGTGATGTGAAGTAAGGTTCATACAATTAATTTGGTTTGGGTGCCATCCACCACCTGATCTAGTTAAGACCCCAGACTGGCTTTCTTTTTAATCACTACCATACAAGCTTCGTATGGGGATGCATTTTATTTTCAGCATGGATAGAGGGGAAAGTGAGGGAGAGAATGTTATCTATTTCAGTCCAAAATGCTTTTAAGTGTCACGAGTTCATGATTTATAACGAATTATACACGAACGCACACCTGCGTCCCAACACTAGTCAAGCAAGTAACATATTCTTCCAGAGTCTGAAAAAACGCTTTCTTCTGACGCAAGAGAAAAATTCAATATTCTTTGGGTTGAGGCAGCAAACGGTTTGGCGTTAGAGGAAACTGAATAATGAGGATCTTCATAAATTGTACGCTTCTCCAAGTATAATTAGAATGATCTAGTCAAGGAGGATGAGACGGCCAGGGCGTGTAGCACGAATGGAAGAGAGGAGGAATGCATATAGGATATTGATGGGAAAGCCAGAAGGAAGGAGACCATTGGGAAGATCAAGAAGTAGGTGGGTGAACAATATTAAAATGGATCTTAGGGAGATAGGATGGGATGTAATAGGTTGGCTTGATCTGGCTCAGGATAGGGTCCGGTGGAGGGCTCTTGTGAATAAGGCAATGAACCTTCGGGTTCCATAAAATGCTGGGAAGTTCTTGAGTAGCTGCACAATTGATAGCTTCTCAAGAAGGGGTCAGCTCTATGAGTGAGTGAGTGAGCAAACGGTTTGGATTGTGTCTGCAACCAACCACGCAACGAGAACACGGGAGGAGAGTGTCAGAATTGTTGCAGAAAGCAGTGAGTGACAGATAGAAAAATTACATATCTCCTGAGATATGACACAGTGTAATCTAGTAGAAGTTCATCGGCACTTCGGAGGAACGTACTGTCTCCATCTTCACGGTCAAAGTACACAACAGAATGCTCTGCTTGCTGCCTACATCCAGCTGGTTGCTTGGCTATCTGTTCGACCCTGGAATTGGAGGCAGTACTTTCCTCTGAAACAGCAGTGGCTGCCTACCACACTACACGACACCCCTGTGAGGACCTCAGACCCAACAATGATGAATCTTGGTTTCCCTTGCTATAAATTCATCAATCCTTATCTCGACCGACCAAGGCGGTTGAAGCGATAATACTTATCATTTATATACAGAAGGTTCGAGGTTAGAATCTCATGGACGCCGAGTATTATGTCTGAGGTTTCTCGCTGTTTTACTCAGTCTTTACATCAAATGCCGGTTTAGTAAAATAATACTTCAGGACCTGAACACACAGACGTGCGGGTCATGTCACCGAAAGTGGAGCAGAGACAGCAACGAGAAAGAAGGGAAAGAAGAGTAAGAAAAAGCAGGAGCAAGTAACGAAGAAAGAAGAGAGAGGATGATGAGGAAGGTAAGAGCAAGAAGTAATGCTAGTAGGAGGAGAAGTAGGAGGAGAGAAGGAGAGAAGAGAGGCAATAGAAAGGAGAAGAACTGTAAGAAGACAGAGCGAAGAAGGAGGGAGAAGATGTAAGGTAGAATGATAATAAGAAGGCTGAGGAAGAAAAAGTGAAGGAAATGATGAATCTGAGGGAGATACAAGAAAATAACGTGAGTAGAAAAGGATTAAATTAGGTAATGATCCTTTCCACTTTTCTTTTACGTTACGGCTTACTTTGAAAACATTACTTAGCTGTTCCTGTTTGAGCCCTTCTGATCACACTTCCAAACCAATCCAATTCTCTGCGCCTAATAACTGCTACCAGATCCGGGGTCTTATACTAATTCCGTCAGTTATTAGTTAATTCTGATTCTTCCAACCACTTCTTCAGTTTCTGGTCGTGAACTTTCCTCAGAAATTTCCTTCTCCATATATTTCACATGAATTTTTCTCTTGCAGTAATAGACCATGTTTCGCTAGGTTTCAACTTTCCTGTACATAAAAAATGAAAAGTTGTCCTGTGCTCAATTAACTGAGCCACGCCATGAAGATACATGGGGGAGTGGAGGTATGGCTCCATCATTCTTGACCTCAACATTAGATGGACGTGAGTGGTCAGCTTCACGCACCGGCGACTTTACCCCGGGGAAAAATCCCCCGGTATCCACTGGGCCCCAGAGCAGGTCTTCACGCTGTGGAGAAGGGAAAAATCCCTTTCCCCTGTCAGGAAACGAACCCCGGCCGTGCAGCCAACAGTTCACATGCTGGTAGTAATATAACATGTACGTACTGCCGTGCGAAGAAGCGAAAGACGGTAGGAACTACGTAGGCCGCCGTACGTGGGGAGGTAGATGGAAGTCAGATTTACACTTGATCCCACCAGAAACAATTCACTCCTTGCCTGTAACAACCTGGCAGGCAGCGCTACTGACAGACAGCAAGTTGGGGCGGAGACGTGTTGTTTTGCCTGTGGAGCTGAGGGTTTGAAATCTTCTTCTTTTGAGACAGCGTCCTTACTCGCATCTTCTCTTCTGTTTGCGTTATACAGCAAATCCGCGGATCTCGAATCTCCCATAACCCCATCTATGGAAGGAAGTAAGAGGAGGAACACAACGAGGAAAATTGAGTATGAGGTAACGAAAGTTTGTGCACGGTTATCTCCAGACATACATGCAAAGGCTTCACGTTAAGCAAGTTACCATTTTTAAGTATTACCGCGCACAACAATGGGGCGTAGTAGGTCGAAGCGCTATGCTACATGTCGGAAGGTTAAGTTTTCGATTCCCGATAAGGTCACTGGATTTTTCAATTGACCTAATCCTTCCAGCCGCATTGTGGCCTGGGGCCGACTCAGTCTCTAACAGAAATGAGTACCAGGAATCTTCCTGGGAGTAAAGGGCGGCCGGCACGTAAGGCTGAAGACCTCTGTGAGCCGATTGTCTAGAAAATGTGGGAGTCTCGACGTCTCACAACCCTATGGGCTTCCATGGCCCATCACAGCTTTACCGAAGCATAATATTAACAATAACAATAATAACAAAACCACTTTATGTTATTGCGAAGGAGCTAGAATAGCTCAGTATAGTGACGGGCTACGGGTTGGATGGCCCGGGGTTTGATTCTCGGCAGGGACAAGACATTTTTGTATTCTCCACAGCGTCCAGATTGGCTCTAAGCACCATCCACCCTCATATCCAACGAGTAAATGAGGTTCTTTGCACAGGGGTGAAGCTGACTATTCACCTCCATTTAGCGCAGTGGTAAAGAAAGGTGGAGCTATAGCTCCATTCCCCAATACTTCATTGTGTGGTGCTTAATTAATTAAGCACAGGGACACCTTTATCTTATTTTTTATATGTTGTTATGAAGGCAGACTGCTGGGTTGGACTGCAAATGAAACAAGAGTAAGGATGTGGATCTGCAGTCATAACGGAACATAATACCTTGCATTTTTTCTCTTATTACACAGGAGTTTTGCTTTAGTAAACCTTTATATTAGTATGAGCCTGCCTGTATTGTGATTTTCTTAAATTTATTTGAAAAAAAAAGTGTTCCGTAAGTACGATACAATCGCTTCCCACTAAATAAGTCATAACAACCTTCCTGTCATTTACCATTAGATATATTACAAGCCTGAAGGGGAAAACATTTGTTTTAGCTACAATATGTTATAACTGTATACAGGCATGACTTATTTCGTCAGCCATGACTTGAAAGTCCATTGGCTATTTAAACCAGGCTTCTCTGTAATGTGAAATGACACTAATAGGCCGCTAGGATTTCAGTGTAATTACGAATTTATCCTCAAATACTCCATTCATGACCCTAGTTGCATAGGAGATTAATTATAAACGGATAAACCGGACACGTTCCTGAATTCAGCACCACCAAAATCACTTGAGATATGCAGGGGGTTAGGCATTCCCCCACCATAAAACCTGACAACTATTCCCTAACAACTGAATGACAAAACTACGTTACTATTTCATTAGTTCACAATGAAGCCATTTCATGGCTATTTCAAACGTGTATGTCATAGTAATTGAATTACTGAATCCTTCCGGATGAAACTATACAAACGATAACTTTAAACAATAGTTATTGTCGAGGGGGGGAGTGGGACTCTATCAATTGAAGTTACTCCTTGTGCTACTGCATACAATTAGAGCGAAAACTACTGTGGTTCTGGCTTTTGATATCAAACATCCCCAAGCTGAATATGTAACTTTCTTCCTCTCATAGTACATAATACACATTTCAATATAAATTACAAGCTCAATTATTACAGGACAACACACCAGATATTAATATCGGTTTCAAATTCTACTGCCTCGTATAGTCCCTCCTTATTTTTGGTCAGAACAAGTGATATTTTCTTGAGCTCAATAAAAACCAAATAAAAGTTATATATGCTTGACTATAACGCCTGAGTTCTGCTTGTTAACTGTTTCAGGCTGGTTCCTTTCTTGGCTTACTATTGGACCCGGAATGTATATTAGGGATGGGCCTTCTTGGCCCTTGCACCGCGACCACAGTGATCTATTGTGCCTAAATTCGGCCAGGAAGATGAAGGCGAAATATTTCTCCGAATCATCCGCTGCCTTTCAAAGAACTACACGGCATGACAGGGAACCGGGATAGCGCAGTCGGTACAGCGACCGAGGGGTCGGAGTTCGAGTTCTGGTAGGGGAAAGACTTTTCTCTTCTCTCCATGTCCTCCAGATCGGTTTCGGGGCCACGCAGTCGTCTACCCAACGGGTACAGCGGGCTCTCTATCCCCGGGGGTAAACCGGCAGGGGCGTGAAGCTGACAACTCACCTCCAAATAGTGTCGAGGTGAAGAAAACGTGTATCTGTACATCCATTCTGCACTCACCTTCATGGCGTAGTGTTTAATTAGTGAAGCATAGGTACAATTTTATCTAGCATGGCGTTATATCCCAGAAGACAGAATTTTTTTAACCGCCAGTGTGAGAATCTCAATTCTTAAATATACTAATTAGCTAACTCCGCTGCTCACGGTCTTTCCAGGAAAGCTGTCGCTCACCTGGTCAAGAAACTCCTGCGTTTTGAATAAATTGCAGTTCCATTATCCCAGTCACAAAAGCCCAATACTGAGTATCATTCTGGTTCTTTTAAATCCAGTCAACATTGCCACACTTGATTTCTAGTATACTTCCATCTTCGTCTAGGTCTCCCATGTAGTGTCTTCCTTACAATTATACAGACTGAAATGTCGTGTGCATTTGTCTTCTTCTCATGCGTGATGTATGTTTCTTCCATCTCAGTCTTCCTGATTTAAACACCAAAATTAAATGCGAAGTAGTGCAGGGCCTTTATATCTTTAAGTTTCCAATCAAGAAAATTTCTCCAACATAATATAAACTATCATCACAACAGGAAATTCGTTCAGTGGTCTCAAACGTTTACCCATCTGGAATAGTTAAGGAATAAACTTTCTATTCAATGCAGGTTTATACAATGGTTGAGGTTAGCTCTTTCTAACGGACCCAACAGAATAGGTGTTTCGCACCCCATCACCTGAGGACGGACAGAGATCCAGTTTCCGAAATGTTGCGTTCTTTAAATACTGCAGACCGAGCCACCAGTCGAAAACACCCCCTGTTCTTATATAGCTGGGTGCTTTCGACTGGTGGCTCAGTCTGCAGCCACTTGCTCACGTTGTCTCTTTTTCTACCCTGAAGATGGAGGCGATACGTTCCTCCGAAACTTCGGTTCACACAAGATCTACACGGCGCCATATCTCTGAAAACGGCATTCTTCATAGTCACCGCTGTGAAAACTTCAAATCTTACGTATGTGTATAATAAGTAATTTGGAAATTCATACAATTATTATTACTTGTAGGACGGTATGTAATATCTTTTCAATCCAGTGTATCTTTTGCGGCTGATTTTTAAGCACCGTTGACCTGACAGATATTTCTGTTGGTATATTTGAAAAAAAAAAATATTTTTAATATGCAGCTAGCGAATAAGCAAATCAAGAAAGAAGTTTAAATATCAGAGTCTCTACGTCTATTGGCCTGCAAATACTGCCGATATTACAAAATAGACCTGTTATATTGTTTGTACTTTTAGAGTTATATTGCGCATTCTCGTATCCAATTTGACTACCTGATATAATGAATAACAAATACTTGCAGAGCAGTGATATAAAAGGATTTTATAATGCATAAATTAACATGAGTTCTAGTTCCGACTCGGAATCTGTTACAGGCGACGAAATGAAAATATCAAGAGAAAAATATGAAATTCTGACAACGTTCACTCCAATAACATACGTTACTTATGGTACGTTTCTATTCTATTTCATGGTATTGAGGTCTTAGAATGATTCTACGAGTATATTTCTCCTGGCCTTGGCTTGAATTCTGTCTTCACTCATTCCGGTATATGGCACTACAGCCCCAGTGGGCCTAGGCCTATCTCCATGCACTTCTCCGTTCACCTCGGATTTTCTAGACCTTAAACATTCGGTAGGACTCCTTGGGCGGGTGATCAGCTCGTCGCAAGGCCTCTACCTGTACACAAACACAGAAAAACGCAAACACACAAACTAAACATCCATGCCCTGAGTGGGATTCGAACCCACGATCCCGGTTTCCAAGCGAGCGAAGACAGTACATGCCTTAGACCGCTCGGCTACCGTGACCGGCCGATATATTTCTAAGAATATCAAAATAAAAATATTTTCAGTTCGTACACTTACACCCTTCTTCCATGAGGTAGAGGAATATTGATTTATGGGCTGCTGAACTGATCCTGTAACAAATGAAGAATACGTCATACGCTGGTATACACCGAGAGTTTAGATGTTCCGAGGGTGGAACAGACAACAATGGGAAGAAATTTGTCCCATGTGTTGTAAATTAGACGGTGTCACTTGTATCCTGCTAAGACTCCGGAAACAGATGTGCTTGCCTTCTCCTCGGTCGCTTTTATGGATTGGTTTTATGTATTTATCTGGCTCTCTTTCAAGATTTGACAACAGCTGAGAAAACAAAGTCCAGCAAATACGAGATATGTCGCCTATCACAGCCAATTCATGGAGGACAGACTGCCATGAGAAGCGAAGTGTCGTTCTGTTAATAAATATTCTCTTTGTGGAAAAGGTTCATTACCGTGTTCACAAGAGTCCGTTATTTGTCCCGACCTAAAATAAAAATTTTAAGGAGCACCAGCACTAAGGGTAAAGTGGACGGGGATATAAACTGACCATTCACCTCCATCGAGTACGGAGGTCAAGAATGATAGAGCTATAACTCTACTCCCCCATACGTCTTCATATTGTAACAACATTAAGTCTTCCCTGTGCTTAACCAATTAAGCACTACGCCATGAAGGCGTATGGGGGAGTGGGTGTATAGTTCCATATTTTGACTTCGATACTATTTGTAGATGAGTGGTCAGCTTCACGGCGCGGCCGCTTTACCCCTGGGAAAGAAGGCAAAGTACCAATTGTATATGAAGTTGGGTGGACCCCAGAGCCGGTCTGGACGACGTTCGGAAGACAAAATTCTTGACCCTACCGGGTCTCGAACTCCGACCTCTCGATCGTCCAGCCCCTAGCCAGTCGCTATACCGACTGCGCTATTCAGGTTCTATCTTCAAGGTGTGGTGCGTAATTAATTAAACACAGGGACAATATTCGATTATACGCGGTCTGCCAAACACGTAGCAGCATACGGAACACACCGCTACTATAGACTGTGAAGGGTTCTGACGATGGTGTATAACACTTTGAATTACTGGGTTTTGGTCTCTGTCCACCGTCCGGTATTCTAAATAACATAGCCTTTCGGAAATTGGATCTGTTTCCGTCTTCAGGCGAGGATGTGGGAGACAACTACTCTTTTGGGTCCATTAGAAAAAGGCAAGAGGTCCAGTGATCGAGGCTAGCTCCTTCTATAACCTAAACAACAGAGGAGGTGTCTCCAACCCCCTCATTTGAGGACGGAAAAAATCCAGTTTCCGAAATATTTTGTTATTTAGAATACCGGATGATGCGTTAGGGAAAGTTGTCTCTGTGCTTAACTAATTAAGCAGTACGCCATGAAGACGTGTGGGGGAGTGGATGTATAGATCCATATTTTCTTGACCTCAGCACTAGTCTGAGGTGAGTGATCAGCTTCACGCCCCGGCCGCTTTACCCTCTGGGTAAAAGCCCCCAGGTGCCAATTGAATAGAAGGTTGGGTGGACCACAGAGCCGGCCTGGACGAACATCGGGACTTGAACTCTGACCTCTCGATCGTCCAGCCCGTAGCCAGTCGCTATACCGACTGCGCTATACCGGACAATGGGAAAAGACTAAAACCCAGTAATTTCGCAAAGTGGGGGCGAAGTCCATTTGGTTCCACTCTGCACGGCGACCACTGATTGGCCTATTGTACCAGCACCGAGTAATTATGATGATGGAGAAATTGGTGGAATGAAGAATGGCAGGGGAAACCGAAGTACTCGGAGAAAACCTACCCCAACGCCACTTTGTCCACCACAAATCCCACTTGACCAGACTCGGGTTTGAACCCGGGCCTAAAAACCAAGTAATTTCGAATACCGCTAGTGTTTAAAAGTTAAAGACTGTTTAGCTTTTGTGTATGTTTTTGTATAACCCAACGGATTTCATTTATTCTGCAAATGTAAAAGTGTAAACACTCAACTCAACTGTCATCCATGTTAAACTGGCTCAACGCAGATTCACTAAAAGTGCCGCTTTCGATGTATTTATATCACGCTTTGAAGAAGGGTTCTTTGTACATTGTAGACGCAAAAGTAGGTAAACCTCTTGGAGAGGTCAACTGCAGTCCAAGCAGTCCAGACCACAATTTTAAAATTCAATTATACGTGCAGGTAAAAGTAAAGCTATACCTTTAAGAGGTCGTGAAGGCCCATAGGGTTAGGCTCCCACATTTTCTAGACAATCGGTTCACAGATGACGGTGAGGTTGCCAGTCTTATGCGCAGGTCACCCTTTAGCCACAGGAAGTTTCCTGGTACTCATTTCTGTCAAAGGATGAGTCGATCTCAGGGCCATAGTGGGGCTGGAAGAATTGCGTCAATTGAAAAATCCAATTATCTGATCGGAACTCGAACCCGCGATCTTCTGCCTCGTAGGGCCGAGCCACAGCTCAAGCGGTTAGTAGCTGGCTTCCCACTGCGGCGGCCCGGGTTCGATCCCGGGTCTAGTGGGATTTGTGGTGGACAAAGTGGCGCTGGGGCAGGTTTTCTCCGAGTACTACGGTTTCCCCTGCCAATCATCATTCCACCAGTTGCTCCACAATCACCCTCACCTATCATCTAGGGCTGGTACAATAGGCCAGAAGTGGCCGCAGTACAAGGGACTTAGTCCCACCCCACTAGCATTAAAAAAAATTCCGCCTTGTAGCATAGCGCCTCAACCAACTACGCTACTGCGTATCCTATTATACACCTAGTAAGACACTAATTTTAATATACTACAATTGACTTGCAAGAAATGCAGTCCTAAAAGTGACAGCTTGTCTCTGGGGCTGTTATTTACAAAAGCTATGACAATCATTACTTACGCTGAAGCACGCTTGCCACATTCGCGACAGGTTGGAAAGAGACATAGTAAAATCTGTCTACGAAGCTAAAGATCTCAAGAAGTCATTTTTCTTCGTCTCCTTTCTTTTCAAACGCAAACCTCGAGAGCTCCCTAAATGATTGCTAACGACGTTACCCCGGGAGATACCGAGCAGCCTCAACACCCCTAGGAGCTTGTCCCGGCACTGAATGGTTGCAGACAGAACACAACAGGAGGCTCGGTTGTGGCTGTAGCGGCTCTGACTCCGTGTGAATGAGCACGTTAACTGCAACTACACTGTCAATAAATTACTGAAATAAATCAAAGGCACTTGAAAGTGTTACAGGGTTACCACTTGCTGGACATCACTGCATGGAATTTATAAGGAACTCGGAAAATTTTAAAAGGTAATATACGTTTACAAGAGCCGGGGTAACGCAGTCGGTATAGCGACTGGCTACGGGATGGACGACAGAGGACTAGGAGATCGATTCTCTATAGGGTTAAAAATTTTAACCTTCGACACGTCCAGACCGGCTTTGGGGTCCATTCAACCTCCTAATGGACACCGTAGGCTTTCTTCCCGAGGGTAAAGCAGCCGGGGCGTGAAGCTGTCCTCTCACCTCCATCTAATGCCAAGGTCGAGAATACGTGGATTTATACATAAACTTCCCCATATGCCTTTATGACGGAGTGTTTAATTAGTTAAGAACAGGGACAATTTTACGTTAATATAAGTTTAGTGGATATCAGAAATGTTCAGGAGGTCAGTAACTCCAGATGACTGCCGGTATTTTATCATAAATTGCACAAAGCCGCTTGCTCCCGGATTTTCTCCAATTCACCGCTCATCATCATCATCACACTGTAACATGTAGACCCGTTTCTAGGCAACGCCCGAAATAGGCGCGCAACAATACATAGAAAAGGTATTGGAAGAGGCATATGCTATGTGGTCCGCGGCATACCTTGTGCTAGGTAATGTGTTGATGAACACCCATTCTGAAAACAGAAGATGTTTTCTCTGTGTGGTCCGCTCCATGACCAGTGCTGACTAAAGGGCCAATGAACACGCATTTTGACAATTGACACGTGTTTTTCGTGAGGTCCGACCCGAGTCTATATAACAAGAGGCGAAAAATTATTAGGAGTTCAGTTCAATAGTTGAGTTGAGTTGAGTTGAGAGTTCAGTTGTGGGGTGCTAACCAGAGGAAAACGGAAGCTGAAGAATCTCCATTGTTAAGATTCGTTACCAGGCAACGTCTAGTGAGAAATTTTCAGAGGGAAAGCCATTGCTGAGACCTGTTACCAAGCAACGACTAGTGAAAGCAGGCTTCAAAACTTAGTGTTGAGTGATTTGAAGTGTGTAAATCATCAATAGTGTAATAATTATTTGTAGCTACGACCTGTAAGAGGTTAATAAATCTATTCACCAATCCAAACTCGTCTATAGTCATACATACTTCTTGTCTGCTGTCTAGACATGCAAAAACTAGAATATATAACAATATAATTTTGCCTGTGGTTTTGTATGAGTGTGGAAGTCAGTCTCTAATATTAAGGGAGGAACATAGACTGAGGGTGTTCGAGAAAAAGGTGTTGAGGAGAATATTTGGACCGAAGAGGGATGAAGTGAGGGGAGGCTGGAGAATACTGCATAATGAGGAGCTTCATAACTTGACTTCTTCACCAGATATAATCAGAATGATCAAGTGAAGAAGCATGAGACGGGTAGGATATGTAGCACGCATGGAGAGAATGGAAATGCATATAGGATTTTGAGGTAATAGCCAAATGGAAGGATTTAACTGGGAATACATAGACGCAGGCTGGAGGATAATATTAAAACGGATTTTGGAGAGACAGAAGGAGGTCGTATGGATTGGATTGATCTGACTCAGGAGAGGGACCAGTGGACGGCTGATGTGAACACGGTAATGCAACTTCGGGTTCCATAAAATTTTGGGAAATTCTTGAGTAGCTGAGCGAATGGTTGCTTCTCATTAAGAACTCAGCTCCATGGATTCACGATACACTACAGTCTTAATCCCTGCAAACTAGTGACCGAGCGAGATCTGTGCATTAGATGGAACCAAGTGGTCAGCTTCTCGCTACAGCTATCTTTACCCTCAGTGAAACAGTAGCTGGTATCAGGAACTGGAGATAACGGAAGCAACAGAGCCGCTGTGGACGTAATTATAGAGATAACAATTGACATATCTCCGGGGATTGAACCCCGGTCACCGATTCCCTAGCCTGTCAGTAGTCTGTCCACGAATCGCAGATTATAAAATGGTAGAAGTATACATACGAGTACTATGGAACGTATTCTGTGAGTTCGCGAGCCACAGGTATCTGACGTAAGGCAGAACCGTTGCCAGAAAACCAGAGGTTATAATATTGCAGTGTATATACACGTAAAGGTAGGTGTGGAGAGACGCTCTAGGAATATGTTCTGGTCGGGATGATTAAGTAAGCTGGAGATCACAGGGGTCACGTGACGGCTGTATATAATAACTTGCAGAGCAACGTCGAGGTCACACTCGGGTATTCAAGGAGAGGAAGCCGAGGCTCTGGGCACAGAGGTTACGAACAAGAGATAGCGAAATAAGATACATCCTTGACACAGGTCAGGAGTACCCCATAATGAATATGAGAAGACTAACGGGTTTTTGGTACGAATTATTCTTTACTATTCATTTGGACATTACCCTCCTCTACACGGCAAGTGTAGTGACATCATTATTAACCAAGCTGTAATACAAGAACAGTAACACAGATAAATGAATGCTCTATGGGTCTGAAATATTGCTGTCATATGACACAAGATAATCTGTTACTCACGCGCCGAATTCTGCAGTCTTGTGAAAGAGGAATATAAATAAATGGGAGACAAGACAATTCCGATTTTACTAAGACGGCGCAGTATAATCAGAGCATAATTAGAATTAACCTTACAATTTTTTTCTTGACACCACAGCCCCAGTGGGCCTAGGCCTACCTCCATGAACTTCTCCGTTCACATCGGTTTTTCTAGATCTTGCACATTAGGTAGGACTCCTTGGGCGGGTGATCAGCTCGTCGCAAGGCCTCTACCTGTACACAAACACAGAAAAACGTACACACACAAACTAAACATCCATGCCCTGAGTGGGATTCGAGCCCACGATCCCGGTTTCCAAGCGAGCGAAGACAGTACATGCCTTTAACCGCTCGGCTACCGTGACCGGCAACCGTACGAATACCAGACAACTGTAATTTATTGTACTGAATGGGTCCCATTCGTGGCCCCTTCTTAATTAATATAAAATATAGTGAATATATTAATTATTGTATTATGTGACATTTTGAAGACCTTCTTTTCATAAAATTAACCACAATGTGCAGTCTGATATTTTTATAATGGCAAAGGTTATCTAAGGAACATAACAGAAACAATCATCATTACAGCAGAAACTCCGTGGCTTGTAGTCCGCAAGCGAACTATACCGACCAAGCGATCGTCGCTTGTCGGCGAAGTTAGTGCGAACTTTAGAGGATAGAGGTGTTGCGTGGTCAGCTCAACGGATCCCCACGGACGTTAATATCGTTTTTCTAGACCGGAGCCTCTATTTACTTGAAATAGCTCCTCAATTATCGTCACGAAGCTGAGTGGACCCCGTTCCAGATTCACTACTTCTCAGAAAATCTGGTAGCGCCGGGAATCGAACGCGGGACCTCTGGATCTGTAGCCAGGAACTTTGACCACCAGACCACAAAGATAGACATAAAAGAGTGGGCCATGTACTGAAGTCAGTTACGCGTATTTTATTTTATATTTTAGTAAGGGCCACGACAGCTCAGTCGGTAGAGCGATGAGCTACGTGATGGAGAGCCGAGGTTCGATTCCCGGCAGGGGTAAGAAAATTTTTTCCACTCCACAGCGTCCAGATCAGCTTTGGGGCTCACCCACCCTCCTATCCAATGGGTGCCGTGGACTCTTTCCTTGAGCGTAAAACGGACGGAGGTAAAAATGGTCACTCAGCTCAATCAAGCGTCAAAGTTATCGTCTCCCATCATCAGGGTCGAAGAGTAAGGCAAACAAGAAACCAGCAATAAACTGGCGGCTGTAAACCAATGTTTCTGAGAAAATAATCGCTTCCATCTTCAGGGTAGGGGTGTAATGGAATCAAGAAACCAGCATTAATCAGGCTGCAAGCAGAGCTGGCAACTTAATGCTGGCTATCTTGCCTGGGTCACACTCACATCTTGAAGATGGAAGCTATGCGTCCCTCCGAAACTTCGGTCGACTTCTACCGAACTACATGGCGTCACATTCCAGATGATCATACTGAAGACTGGTGTTCGCGAGACCATTACCGTTCTACCCTGATGACGGAGGTGGAACGTTACGTAAAATATCTGTAAACTTATATCAGACTACTATGTGTCAAATCTATAAGGAAGTCATCTCCACAGCATAGAAACCCAGCGGGGTAGCGCACAGGTAGCGCCCTAGACACATATTGGAGAGGTATTTGCTTCGAGCCTTAGGCGGGACACTGACCGTCCTGACTGGAGCATATCCTGTTCCCGCAAATTCCTCGAAGCAAATGCTGAAAATTACCTCGCTCAGAATGACTTCTTCCTTCAAAATCCTTTCCTTTCTTGAATCAACCCACCGCAGACACAGAAAGCGCCGTTAAACAACCTATCGCATGACCCAAACAGTTACCACCGTAGAAACTTCAACCATGGCTTACTAGACATTAATTATCAGTGCCGATTTAAGTGAAATCATTCGGCAAACGGAAGAGCACAGTAGAAACCTGGCCAGACACGAATGTTTTGAGATCTCGAACCCGGATGCGCTTGACTGGAAGCGTGTCTGCTATCCACAGGAGTTATACACGTATAATGACCACAAAATAAAGTATTATAAATCACTAAAATAACATGACACGAAACAAAGAAACAGACTCGACTATCAGCCAGTAAACTGATCATATCGCCCCTTGTAATGATTTCAGCCAATACTCAAGAAAGCAACACTAACAGGGGGATGAGGCTCAACTCCACGACACAGCATTGTGTGAGAGATAGTATACAATTTGAAAAGACCTGAAAAGTTTGAAGGGTGTGGGTGTAGAAAACCTCCCTTACAGTTCCCACGGTTGCCTGCGGCTGATATTTTGACC
>NW_019727096.1:635555-670553 GCF_002891405.2 Cryptotermes secundus
CGTTTAGTTCATTCTTGATGCTGTTGGCACAAAAGGCCAGAGACACAATGCCTAGACCGTCAGCTACCATTTGCAATGTATCCGCGTAACTTCTATACACTAAGCAGTGGCGGTCTCAGGTTTGCCAACTGCGCCGGGAAATAAGCACAGCGAATCAGCTTCCTGACCTATGAGCAGGACAAATGAAAAAGACAAGAAGAAAATGGTTGGTTATAAGGAAGAATTAGTCATACTTCATACACTATACAGCGTGGTGATACGCACTAATAAAGATGATCTTGGAAGAACTAGTAGAAATCAAAGTCAAAATTTACTTTTCGACGGCGGTTTACCGCAAATTACTTCGTCTTGGCGTCAAGCCCCTTAAAGATCACGACCAGAGATTTTTCTTTTCCAACTGAATCCTTGGGGTCATGGTCCTCTCTGACGAGAAGACGGACCTGTCTCTTATCAATAGGCTTTGCCTTTTGTAAAGTGTACTTATCGGACATACAGCAAGTTATTGAAAATTCTTTCTTTTGCACTATATGCTAGTCATCTGTCAGCCCAGGCTTTGCAAATCAGATCAGGTTTATCTCACTCATCTTATGCTACAACGGCAGCTTAGTCACTTGAACGGTCCTAACCTTGGCCATCGCCAAGATTAAGCCTCTTATATTTTAAGAATTAAACACCTGCTTTCCAAGTCCAAGTCACATTGCGACTGACGGTCAGTCAGTCACAAAGCCTTGGTGTCGAGCCTCATCTGGGGCCCATGACCAGATATTTCTTACTGTTTGACAGTTACGGTCTTGTTTTTGTGGGGCGCCCTCTCTGACGAGAGGATGGGTCTGTCTTTTACATACGCTGCTGGTCCTTGCCAGCGCAGTCTTTCTCGGGTCTGAGTCCCTTGGGTCTCTCGGCCATATTTTACTGTCTCAGATGTGAGACTTCCCCTTTCGTCGCCTCCTACGACTCGCAGGGTGACGGAGGAGGTATCCGATCCCGCCTCCAAACGGGCTACCTACTTTCCTTCGAATACGACCTCATAAGCCTTCTTTTATTTTTTTAAAATAAGTAAAATAGGCTAATAAAAAAGAAATATTTCTTTGTTGCAGACACGATATTTTCAGTGAGATGAATATTATGATTACGGGCTTCTAGCACGTGACGCATCGTTTAGTAGAGATGCGAAATACATTTCGAAACACACTGATATCTTGATCTTGCAGAATATTCCTGCAAAACTTCTCTAACAATCTATCAGACTGCATGGCGTCACAATATTGAACATTTCCTTCTCGGTTGCGATACATTACCGCCGATGCTCTTTGCTGCTAGTAGCATGAGAATCGAACGCAGTGACTGGGCGTGTTACCATGTAAATACTCGTAACTATGTATTGGACATTTCTTACAGGGCAGTAAACATGAGTCCCGAACAGTAGTAGTTTCTGCTCTCTATTCGTCCGTTACATTTGAACTGCAACAGGTGACATATTTTATGACACTTTATGGAGGTTCCGTTCGTGTGGTGAGTGAGGGCAGTTCATTCCAGAGGATCTGCCATTTAGACGTGTAAAAAGAAAAGGTAAAGCTATCCTTGTAACAGGCCGTGAAGGCCCATAGGGATGTGAGACGTCGAGGTTCCCACATATGCTATAAAATCGGCCCACAAATGGCGGTGAGGTTGTCACCCTTACGCACCGGCCGCCCTTTACCCTTCAGGAAAATTCCTGGTACTCATTTCTGTTAGAGACTGAATCGACCACAGGGCCACAGTGTGGTTGGAAGGATTAGGTCAATTGAAAAATTCAGTGAGCTCATCGGGAATCGAACCCGCGACATTCAGGCTTGTAGCAGAGTGCCCCTTATCAAACTTCTGTAGGAGTCAGATACACGACTAGGATAAAATCAGATCTTGCCTCTCGAATACAATTCGATGGTGTCTTAGTATCATCAGTTACATACTTGAAATTTCCCTCAAGGTCTGCGTTAGAATGAGAAAGTTTCTGTATCGACATAGAGCTCAGACTGTCGACACCGGAAGATTTATATTTCGGTATTCTGACTTCCTTCCCTGGTCCGGTCCCTTTACTCTATATAACCGAAATCCCAGGTCTAGTATTTTCTATCCTGAAGATAGAGGCAATAGGTTACTCCGAAGCGTCTGTAACTCCTCCCTCTCCCAAAATGACTAGAATATGTCACAAAACAAAAGACAATCTAAATTTTGGGTATGAAATATTTTATGAATATTATATAAGTCGTACGAGTATAGGCGACGGTTGGTGCCTGTTCTTTATTTATTCATTTGTGATTTATTTAACGACGATTTCAACTACACAGATCATACAGTGAAAGGTCACAGTGACCGCGCGGTCTAAGGCATGAACCGTCTACAACCGCTCAAACAAAAAATCCCTCTCAAGACATGTATGTCTGTGTGCGTTTATTCTGTTTGTGTCGTTCTGTGTGTAGCTAGAGATCTTGCGATGTGCTGATCCCCAGTTCAAGGAGTCCTGTCGACTGTGTATAGATTAAGGAACTGAAAAAACGGCCGAGTTCTCCACAAGGGCTGTAGAGCCACAGACAGACAGACAGACAGACAGACAGACAGATAGATAGATAGATAGATAGATAGATAGATAGATAGATAGATAGATCATACAGTGGCGAATAATACAATTATCAGTGAATAATAATTCCGAAAGAAGCGATAGTGCATGAAAGAACTAAGGGAAAGAAGCGATTACTGAGTAGGAACACCTGACGTACGGAACGAACGAGTCTCGGCAGATTTGTGTGCATATTTAGCAGTAAACCGAGTTATGGTCTGTCCCGAGAGAAATTATCCGCCACTGACAGCAATGCAACCCACATAACAGACAGCTCCGGGCTATGATACGTCTAACTTTCATTACAGCCAAGTTATGACGGATCTCACGAGCCCTTCTGTGCTGTAACCAAAGCGTTAGTTGAAAATACAGTACGTCTTCGCTTCTGGCCTAAGAATTTATGGCACAGCTTCCTTATAGCCTTTTCTTCTTCCCACAGCCTTGTGAGTTTATTTCAGAGAAAAGCGACTGTCAATGTAAAGGAACGGGAAGAGGAACAGATGTGAAATTGTCAACACACACTACACGAGACTTGTATTAAGTCGCTTATAACGCACGTTTACTTTACTCGGGATTAGTGGGGTTCTGTACTTTATCCATAATCCTCCTATAGGAGCCGAGATAGCGTGGCCACTCGCTACTAGCTGGACGACCGAGGGGTCGGAGTTCGAGTCCCCGTAGGGTCAAGAATTTCCTCTTCTCCACAGCATCCAGACCGGCTCTGAGTCCCACCCAGCCTCCTATCCAATTGGTACCAGGGACTCTTTCTCCGGGGGTAAACCGACCAGGGCGTGAAGCTGGCCACTCATGTCAGTGCTGGGGTCAAGAAAACTTGTATCTATACTATATAGAACTCTCCTATATGTCTTCATGGCCCAGTGCTTCATTAGTTAAGCACAGGGACAACTTCATCTTCGTAACTCAAAAGGTATACAGTAGCCTAAAGTGAGAAATTTACAAGCACTTTTCACTTCTCCTGCAAACTAAACATTTTCGGTGAATACTTCAGTTCTGCTTTTACGTTAAAACTACGATTATAAAAAACAACTCCGCCCTTTTCAGTTTACTGAACCCCGTGTCTCTGATATAAGGGCTACATCAAATATGAGACATGTAGGTTTAACTTCCAGAAGAGAGAGTTTGAATAGCTACTATAAAAACCACGTTTTAACTTAATGTTTAAAATATTACAAATATTTACTTAACTCTTCCTTTCTACTGGTATTTGTCAAACCAGAAAAAGTTTTATCCCGAACTAAAGCTAGCGTCAGACCCCGTTATGTTCAATTCTGTCAGGGTCTTGGAAGCCAACTGTATCACCGTTACCAAATTCTCTGTTACGGCTTCAGCCTTTCATTGGTTTAGTCAATAAATTGCGAAACTGAGTGGAGGAGGTTATCGAAACTAGAAAACCTTGAAGTGGCTATAGGTATATGCAACTTGTTGACTGTATGGACAGACAATTACTATGAAAGGCTTCGAAAACATATGAAGAAATTAGAAAATTATGGCAGAGTATAATTTCCTATAAAATATAACGAATATGGAATAATTAAATTTCAAATGAACATAAAATCCGAAAATGAATTTCCACATCACGACATTTATTGTATATCGATACTTCAAGTAATTCAACTTCTGCAAAATTACTTACATATTTACCTTCAGTTTTCTTGTCAATGTGTTTTTCCTATCGAAACTTCTGGAACGAAGATCACGTTTCCTTTATTCTCAATACATGCAACTCCATTCGACATTGACAATGGTTCAGACTGCAGGCTATGTATATATTATAGAGCCCCTAATACCTAAATATCAGTCTCTGCACAATGGTTGCCATGGATGAACACAGAAGCAATGACGTCTGAATGAGGGAGCTTGCTCCCTGCAATAATCTGCCAGGGGGTGAGGGTGTCAGGAATGGTAGAGAAGTGGCACAAGGGAGCAAGAAGAAACTTTGCATGACGGAGAGGGAATCTGGAGCTACTATTGTTAGTATGGACGTGACAGCTCTCTAGTGCGCCAAGGATTCTCTCTGCTTGACGAAGCCTGAATTGGCGAATGACACCTCCATGTTGTGCTGGCTTTATGTTAAGAATCGACGATCTACCGCGACGCTGATTCGCTCACTCAGCATTATAGGTTGGCTGCAAAGAAATTGTCTCATATTTTTGGTCATTCCCACCTTCAACACGCCAAATAGTCCCTTGGATATAACGACCCTTTTCACCTCCAAACGGTTCCAAATTTGTTACTGTCACTTTTCGTATGACACGAGATTCAATACATGTGGTTACTGTTACCTTTCACCTGCCATACTGTTTCGTATTTGTGGTTGTTGCCACTTTGCAATAGCCAAACAATTTCAGTGTCGTCTTTGCCACTTTTCATATAGCAGGTGGTTCCAGACTTGTGATTACTGCGAATTTCACCTGCCATGCAGTCACATTCGTGTGTTTGTTACCACTTTTCATCTGTCAAGTGGTTTCAGACTTGTGGTTATTGCCACTTTCGCATTCCGTGTGATTCCATAACTGTGATTGTTGTCATTTCACCTGCAAGTGCTTCCAGAGCTTAGTTTTCCGTTTTTTACGTAACAGGTGATCCCATATTTGTGGTTTGCCACTTTTCACCTACCATGTGGTTCCATACTTGTGGCTGTTGTCACTTTTCACCTGCCAAGCCGTTCCAGAGGTGTTTCTTTCGGATTTTCACCTAACGGGCGATTCAGGACTTGTGGTTATTGCCACTCTTCACCTACCAAGAGTTTCCAGAGTTGCCTTTGTCTATTTTCACCTAACAGATGGTTTCAGACTTGTGGTTATTGCCAGGATCTATCCGAAAGGCTTTTCAGACTTGTATTTATTGATATTTTTCATATTCCAAGTGGATTGAAACTAGCGGTTACTGCCACTTTTCACCTGTCAAATAGTTCCGGACTTATGGAATATTCCTCTCTCGTGAAGCACGGGCACTGATACTAAATACGCCTAAATCCCTGGTCCCAACGTTGTCAGTGCCATGGGCTGTAAAGCGATGCCTACAGACTGCATGTTATCAACCCAAATTCCTTGCTGCTAATGGCAATAACATGAGGTGATAATGATACAAAACTCCACGCAGAAAAATACTTCAAAGAGCCAATATTCGCCCAGATAATTAAGATATTATCGGCTCTTAACGGAGCCCAAGTTTGATTATTATGTTCTAAGTACCTCCTCCCCAATGGACCTTACAATAATCCAGCTGAAACTACTGTCCACTCTTACATCCTACTTTTTAAAGATTTGTTTTGATATCATCCTCCCCTTTATACCAACGTCTCCGAAGTGGCTTTTATGTTCCTCCAGTCTGCACATGATTTCTCATCTCTCTCGTCCGTACTACATGACTTGCTAATCTAAACCTCTTCGAATTTATCGCCTTAATAATATTTTAATTAAAGCTATAGCAATTCATAGAATACACACATCACATAATATATATAATATTTGTATAAGGCTGTGCAATAGCTCAGGCGTTTAGCAGCCGGCTTCTCACGGCAGCGTCCGGGTTCGAGTCCAGGTCATGTCATGTATGATTTGTGGTTGACAAAATGGCACTGGGGCAGGTTTGTTCTGCCAGTTCTCATTCCACCGAATGTTCCACACTCATCAACAATCATCCAGGGCTCGTACAATATGCCAGTCAGTGGCCGACGTACCAAATATACTCAGTCTTACCCCACCCTAAGAAAATAAAAAAAACTAATATTTGTATAAAATCACCGATTTCGAGACGTGACCAGTAAGCTTATGATAATACACGCTACTACTTGTGAGCTATCGTAAGCGTTGTTCAGACTTCTACCACAGTCCTTCAAACTAGGTTAAAAAATGTAAACATGCCCCCGTAAAATACTAAGTAAAAAAGGAAAGCTATTCCTGTAACAGGTCGTGGAGGCCCATAGGGTTGTGAGATGTTGAGGCTCCCACATTTATTAGACAAATGACTCATAGATGGCAGTAAGGTTGTCGGCCTTACGCGCCGGCAGCCCTTTACCCCCAGGAAGATTCCTGGTACTCATTTCTGTTAGAGGCTGAGTCGACCCCAGGACTATAGTGGGGCTGGAAGGATTAGGTAAACTGAAAAAAGTCCACCTCGTCGGGATTCAATCCTGCGACCTTCCGTCTTGTAGCATAGTACCTCAACCAACTGGTGCTTAATTAATTAATCATCAGTTTATGAAGGAATAGCTCCACCATCCTTGACCTGGGTACTATCTGGAGGTGAGTGGTTAGTTTCACGGCCTAGTCGACTTACTCCTGTAGTCCATGCCCCGTCGCTATACCGACTGAGCTAACCCGATGGTTCAGTTTACGAATTTAAACGTAGACAGCGGTGGAACCACATGCTTAAAGGGACACATTCTCAGTCTTCGTGCATCTTCTGCTTCTTGCTTTGAATACCTATGCTACACTAAATATGACGTGCATATAGTTTCTAATTTAATCAATTTTCAGCTCGTTATGTGCGATAGAATTTATGAGTAGGAGCCACAGGCTTATTAGACTGCTATTCTGTAGCTCACCTGACTGGAATAAAGGGAACTCCCGTTACCACTTAATCTCATTTCTGTGCATCTGTGACTGTACGGGAAACCCATACTAACACAAATGTCATTGTTCTCATCTCATTGAAATTCAGTGTTAAAATGAAGAAATAGTTTATGAGCATCCTGTGATCACAGAAACTACTGTAGCATGAGACATCGTGTGTGGTCACATGTATCTAAAATCTGCTGCAGTGCTGTGAGAGACATCACGTGTTCCAGGGCTGGGGAATCACTACAGGCGTACATGTCAAGTACACTGTTTGACACAATGCACTATTTTTCAGGCGTATTACACACACAGAGCAACTGGACGTAAATTAGTACACAGCGACTGTTTCCAGACATGTACTGTTACTGAATACAGTTACTGAATTACGTAAATTTCTGTTACAAGCTCTGATAATTAGATTTAATTTGCCTCAGAATAGGGTAGATCAATTAACTGTGTTTATATTTATAAGGGAGCCGGCATAGCATAGTTGGTATAGCGGCGGGCTATGGACTGGACGGCCGAGGGGTCGGAGTTCGAGTCCAGTAGAGTCAAGAATTTTCTCTTTAGCACGTCGTCCAGACCGACTCTGGTGTCCACCCAACCTCTATCCAATGGGTACCGGGGGGCTCTTTCCCCAGGAGTAAAGCGGCCGGGGAGTGAAGCTGGCCACTCATCTCCAGAGAGTGCAGAGATCAAGAAAATGTGGATCTATAAATCGACTCCCCATAAGCCTTTACGGCGTAGCGCTTAATTAGTTAAGCACAGGAAAAACTTTACCTTTCATATTTATAAGAGCAGTCGGCATAGCTCAATCGGTATAGCGGCGGGCTGCGGGCTGGACTGCCGGAGTTCGATTTTTGGCATGGCAAGATTTTTCTTTAAAAATCGTCTTTGCTCGCTCACGAATCCCACTCAAAGAATGCATGCCTGTGTGCGTTCATTCTGTGTTTGTGTTGTTCCGTATGTTGGTTGCGGCCTTGCGACGGGCTGATCCCCTTCCAAGGAGTCCTACCGTCTGTGTAAGATTAAGAAACAGAAGTGAAACGAAGCGTTTCACGGATGCCGTATGCTCCAAGTGGGAGCAAGAGGAAAGAGGTAGATAGAGAGATAGAGATAGAAAGACGCTAGGGCAAATTTAATTATAATGTACCTGAAGCTTATGCCATTAGTGTAACATTTCAATACATTGTACCATCCTTCTTTTCTACAAAGTAATACGTATACGTATGTTTCAGGATGAATGAAAAATCTTGTATAAACTTGAGTTATTATAACGAAGTACTGGTTAAGAGAACGCCTATGATAATGGTTCTTTAAGAGCCATATAATTTTTTCAGTCTTGAGGCGGGTTCAAGTACTTACACCGTAGACCTCTTAAGTCGTAGAAGGCGACGAGAAGGGAACCCGGTGCCTGGGGGTGTAACTGGGCCACCGTGTCACTGGGGGACATAAACTGAGACCTGGTCCACCAGATTGGGGCTTGGACGTAAGACTGACGACCTTGTTCTTTGAAAAATATTGTTGCGAAATCCACAGAAGTGAAAGCAGGAGGGTCTACAGATCTGATAGAATGTTCTGAGGCTCAAAAAGAGTTGTTTTGCCAATGATGATGATGATGGAATATAATTTTATGCTGTCATTTGATGGTCCTCACTAAATTACATTATATCTTAATGCATAACGGGGCATGCGGTAGCGTATTTGGTTGAGGCACTATGCTGCAAACCGGAAGGTCTCGGGATCGAATCCCTATGAGGTGGAGTTTTTTTAATTTACCTAATCCTTCAAACCGCACTATGACCGTGGAATCGACTCAGTCTCTTAACAGAAATGAGTACCAGGAATATTCTTGGGGGTAATGGGCGGCCGGCGCGAAGGCTGGCAACCTTGGGCCATCTGTGAGCCGATTGTCTAGAAAATGTGGGAACCTCAACATCTCACAACCCTATGGGCCTCCACGGCCTGTTACAGGGATAATTTAACTTTTTTTACATAATGCATTACAAGTGTACACAAATAAATACGAATAAATGCTTAACCAATTTTCTTTCTATTTTATTTTTATACTACCTAGAGAACTTTGTTTAAGAAATTGAAACTGAAACCGCTTATTAAATATTCGACAAGTCTGTCATCTCCTGTTCCCAAGAGATTTTAAAGAAGGAAGCAAAATTTTAAATTGAATGTCATCTGAACGCTTGGCTAATTTAACAGGAGGGAGACTCTCTTTCTCTCTTTCTCTCTTATGCTGGTAACGTCATGACTTTCGTAAAGCCCCATTTTATATTTACCTCGTTATGTTATGTCTCCTCTTTTTGTGCGCGTCGTTAATTCTGAGATGACGGGCGTGTATAATGTTGTAGGAAGAAGAAACTCTAAGAATATAAGCGGAACGAGAAGAAAGTAAAGCGAGAGATCCATATATATTGTCACTGAGAACCTGGCTTACTTTCTAGGTAGCTGGCTGCATGACTAAGTATAAGTACGTGTACATACAAAAGGTAAAGGTATAGTTGTCCCTGTGCTTAACTAATTAAGCACTACGCCATGAAGACGTATGGGGAGTGGATGTACATACCCACGTTTTCTTGACATTGGAACTAGTCGGCGGTGAGTGTTCAGGTTCACACTCCGGCTGCTTTACCCCCGAGGAAAGAGCCCCTGTACCCGCTCGGAAGCCGAGGCCGAGGATCGTCGGTTCGAATCCTATCCAGGGCATAGATGTGTGGTGTTTGTGTTTGTGTGTGTGTGTGTGTGTGTGTGTGCGCGTGCGTTTTTCTGTTTGTTTACAGATAGAGAGGCCTTGCGACGAGCTGATCACCCGCCCAAGGAGTCCTACGGAATATCTAAGATCTAGTAAATCGAAATGAAACGGAGAGTTTCATGGAGGTAAGACAAGGCCCAAACTGGGGCTGTAGCGCCAAGAGAAAAAATAGATACCATAAAGAAAAACACAGACTTTAATTGACGCCAGTAAAGAGGTTGGTCTAGACGTAAACATAAAGAAAGCTAAGTATATGTTGCTGTCTCGTCACCAAAATACAGGGCAAAATCATGACATAAAAATAGGTACCAGATGTTTTGAAAATGTGGCACAGTTCATATATTTGGGAACGAATATAAAATCGAAACCTTCTTGAGGAGGAAATTAAGAGGAGACTAAACTCAGGTAATGCTTGCTACCATTCAGTCCAGAACTTTTGTCTTCTCGTCTGCTGTCTAGAAATATAAAAATTAGAATATACAAAAGTATAATTTTGCCTGTGGTTCTGTATGGGCGTGAAACTTTGTCTCTGATATTAAGGGAGGAATATAGACTGAGGGTGATTGAAAACAGGATACTGATGATGTTGGAGAAAGTTACATAATGAGGAGCTCCATAACTTGTATTTTTCGCCAAGTATAATTAGAATGCCCAAGTCAAGGAGGATGTGATGGGCCGAACATGTAGCACAAATGGGGAGGAGGCGGAGGAAGGAGAATAAAAGGAATGCATATAGGGTATTGGTGGGAAAACCAGAAGGAAAGAGATTACTAGGAAAACCAAGACGTGGGTAGGTATATAATATTAATATTGATTCTAGAGAGATAGGATGGGGTGGTATGGACGGGATTGACCTGGCTCAGGATAGGGACCAGTGGACGGCTCTTGTGAACATAGTAATGAACCATCAGGGTCAATAAAATATTTGGAAGTTCTTGAGTAGCTGCACAAGTGACGGCTTCCCAAGAAGGGCTTAGCTCCATGGAATTAGTTTCGAAAGATAGTTAGGAGGGAGAAACAGAAGAATAACCACGAAAGTTTAGTAATGCAAACAAGAGTAAAAAAAAGTTTAATGCAGAATGTATCAGATATCCGACCAATTTAGAAAACTTTAAACGTATAAAGGTATATATATATATATATCCAACATCTATACTGTATTCCATTTAGAATGACATCTGCACTACGAACATAATCTAGAAGATATTATTTAAGACTGGTGGTCAGAGTTCATGGCTACAGATCCAGAAGTCCCGGGATTGATTCCCGGCGCTAACAGATTTTCTGAGAAGTAGTGGGTCTGGAACGGGGTCTACTCAGCCTCGTGAGGATAATTGAGGAGCTACTTGAATAGAAAAGTAGCGGCCCCGGTCTAGAGAACCGAAATTAACGGCCGTGGAGATCCGTTGAGCTGACCACGTGACACCCTCTATCCGCTAAAGTTGGCACTAACTTCGCCGACAGGCGTCGGTCGCTCGATCGGTATAGTTCGCTTGCGGACTAAAGCAACGAAGTTTTTTTCTCAATACATTGACTCCTGCTACACCGCATTCACCTAAGAGGTACGCGAAAAACGTTCGGCTGCTCAGGTGGGAGAGATAGATGCTCCTCGCGTCAAATCGCTCAGCAGAGATTCCGACTTTTAGTAGACTCGACAAACCAAGAACTATATACGTTACAACTTATATTTTGGAATTACGAGTAACAGTTCATAACACATGAGCTCGCTTCGTGGTAGCTGTGTAACGCGTTATAGGGGCAAAATATATATAATTTTTGTGGATTAATTTATGACGCCGTCTGTATGACAGAGTCAGTATACAGGTCACAAATGGAAATAAGACGTAAAACATGTGACATTAGAAACTGCAAAAACATTTATTTCTCGACATATCTCCACCAACACTGATACACTATTTCCAAACGCTTTACCAGTGCATCGAAACCAGCAGAATAGAAGTCTGTTGTCTCAGCCACTTCCACACCTAGTCGGACGTCATCTGCGACTTTCAAACATCCTTGAGAGAATTTCTCGACCCAGTTAGAACCGCTTTACGCGAAGAAATTTTCCGGTCGTAAACAGGAAACATTTCTTTAAGAATATTCTTTACATTGAGTTATTTTGCCCACAAATACGCATAACAGAACGCTGCTATTCAGTAGTACACCCCTCAAGCACGGTCGCCATTTTGACTACTGAAAGCAGCCTCTGAACCTACGAATGGGCGTCTGATACCTAGACTATCATGGAACTTGACTGTGCTGCTACCTAGTGATACACATATATAAAACCTGTTACGTCCATTAGAGCTGCTTTACTTCAATTTGTGACATATTTATTGACTCTCCCTCGTGGACTAATTACAGGATGACAGATGAATGCTGAATTGGAAAAGACTTAGAAGGAAGCTGTCGTGGCCTAATGGCGGCACTATCCCGGTATTTTCCTGGAGGAAAATCGTGAATAACCACAGTCGGGATTGCCAGTGTTTCGGGTGTCTTTAGAACGACTGCCTCTTGAATGCAAGTTTAGAGTGTCACTTGTGCACAACCCACCTCGGTCGAGGCGATACTGGTGACAGACTGTAAATGTGTCGAGTCCACTATACCTGACGCAGCAAGTGTTCGTGTAGGGCCGCGCATGCGAAGAGACTGTACCCCTGACTGTTACCAGACGACTTGCTCAGCACATAGCCAGGCAGCAGACTGACCTGCTTCACCTCTCCGAGCATAAGTGGACTCATCCTTGCTTATGACAGCACCCACAAGAACGGGATAGATTTTCTGACTGCATAAGGTCGCGGGTTCAAGTCCCGATTAGGTCACTGGATTTTTTTCAATTGACCTCATCCTTCCAGCCGCACTATGGGCCTGGGGTCGACTCAGCCTCTAACAGAAATGAGTACCAGGAATTATTGAAATAGTTTTCCTGGGGAGTAAAGGGCGGCCGGCGCGTAAGGCTGACAACCTTACCGCCATCTTTGAGACCATTGGCTAGATAATGTGGGACCCTCAGCGTCTCACAACCCTATGGGCCTTCACGGCCTGTTACAAGGATAGCTTTACTTTACTTTGCTTATACCTTCATTCTTTGTGTGAAGTATGCCGTTCGTAATCCAGCTTGGAAGGCAAATGCATGAAGGAAATTGGATTTATCGCTTCTAATCCGTGATTTCGGTAGAATGGGAAGTGGTTCTACTTTATCTGCACCATGCTGTGTATGAAGCAATATTCATACTGTTTCAAGAGACAATAAAGTACTGAAAGTGTTGGAGCAAGGGATCGAGCAGGAACATCAGCTGGCGGTTGTTTACAATTACAGCTGCTTTCAATACCGAAAATGTTATATGAACCCCCCCCCCATCTCACCCTTTTCTTTTCTCAGAACGGGTGTCCATGCTGCGCAGGGTTCCTCAATTTTAAGGCAGAAGGATCAAAATAAAAATGAAACTTCATGGCCTGTAGTCCGCAAGCGAACTATACCGACCGAGCGCCCGCCGCTTATCGCCGAAGTTAGTGCCAACTTTTGCGGATAGAGGGTGTTGCGTGGTCAGCGCAACGGATCCCCACGGCCGTTAATCTCGGTTTTCTAGATCTAAGGTAGAAGGACCAGATATATAATAATTTGGGTCATATTTTCGGTTTTTAAGTTCATTTAGAATTGTTTACCGAAGATACCGAATGCGATTATAGACTCATAACATCTCCTCGAACACAGCCGCTTTACCGTCGAGCCAAATATTTATACAGTTTCCGTTTCCAAAGAGGAAAATTTAAAGCATTCTGGTGTTGGAGGAGATATGACTCCCTTAACTGTGTATATAAACAAATTCTATTGCACGGTAACTGACCTGAAAAGCAAAACAGCGCTCAGCTACTCAGGAGCTTCCAAATATTTCACCGAACCGAAAGTTTCATTACCGTCTTCACAAGAATCCGTCACTGGTCCCTATCCTAAGCCAGATCAATCCAGTCCATACCATCCCACCCTATCTCTCTAAGCTACATTTTAATATTATCCACCCACCTACGTGTTGATCTTCTCAGTAGGCTCTTTCCATCTGGCTTTCCCACCACTATCCTACCTGCATTCATCTTCCCAACCATTCGCGCTACATGCCCTGACCATCTCATCCTCCTTGACTTAATCATTCTAATTATACTTGGATAAGAGTATACATTATGAAACTCTTCATTATGCAGTTTTCTCCAACCTCCTGTCACTTCATCTCTCTTCGGTCCAAATATTCTCCTAACACCCTGTTCTCAAACACCCTCAGTCTATGTTCCTCCCTTAATGTCAGACACCAAGTTTCACACCCATACAGAACCGCAGCCAAAATTATACTTGTAGTTTTTATATACCTTTTTTATGCTTTTAGTCAGCAGACGACAAGACAACAGGTTCTGGACTAAATGGTAGGAAATATTACCTCAATTCAATCTCCACTTAATTTCCTCCTGAACCAAATTTTGATTTGTTACTCTCGTTCGATACTGCATTACGTGAAGTTGTAGCAAATAAACACGCTACAAATTACATGTGGCAAACGTAAAATGTAGACGCAGGCTTACAATTCTAACCAATCATCAGTGCGTAAAAGGGATGTATGTGTGTGTGTGTGGGGGGGGGGGGGTTGAACTGATTGTATTCCTGATTTGACATCATTCCAAACTAAGTGCTAAATGTGTGACATCCCTGACCTATGCACAAGAACACACGTAACAGAGTTCACATATTATAGCACTCTTTTGTTCCACGCTAACGCTGTGAACCTGAGGAAGACTGGCCTGAACACAATGAAAGCGCTGATGCATTTTCAACTTAGGGAGTGGGTACGAAATGAGGGTTGAGAAGAATGGAGGGGGTTGAAATAAGAGCTGATGCCGCTCTTTAATATGGCAGTGATGACGACTGCGAATTATTGTTATTTGGTACGCTGCTGAGACTCAAGTGAGCTGTCTCTTGAGATGTGTCGACTCCGTGACTGCGCTGCACTGAACGGGAATACCTGAGCACTTTCTCATCGAAACCAACAAAGAGATTGACGGGATTAAGGAACTGAAGGCAATGAATTTAATGAATTTCTGAGGTTTAAGAGAGCCATTTTGAAGTGGCTTATGAGCAGTGGAAGTAACTGGCAGTCACGTGTTCTATACCTACTTATTCCCCTTTGTATTTCACGAAGCAACGCGGCAATCATCTTCAGCTGATCTGTTGCTTTTAATACTACTGATCTAATATACTATTACACATGCATCTTCAAATTATTCATAACTGTCCACTTGAAAGAATTTCTGAACGGTATAACGAACAAATATATAATTGCGTTCGTGAAGTGAGTATTTTACAACGTTATAAGTCGTTGAGAAGGGGGCACGCGGTAGCGTAGTTAGTTCAGCCAGAAGGTCGCGGGATAAAATCCCGATGAGGTGGATTTTTTTTAATTGACCTAATCCTTCCAGCAGCACAATCGCCCTGGGGTCGACTCAGACTCTAACAGAAATGAGTACCGGAAATATTCTTGGAGGTAAAAGGCGGCCGGTGCGTAAGAATGACAACCCCACGGCCATCTGTGAGCCGATTTCTAGAAAATGTGGGAACCTCCACGTATCACAACCGTATGGGCCTCCACGGCCTGTTACAGGAATACCTTTACTTTACTATCAGTAGTTAAGACTAGGGTTTTGAATGGTGAGATGAATGATGAAAAAGTTTTTGGAAGGAAACGGTCTTGGCTCAATGCATGTAATATGCTGGTATTTGCGAGAAATGACTAAGGAAAACCATGAGTCTTCAGTCAGGATAAGTGTCTCGCCCGAGATTCGAACCGAGCGCCTCCCAACTTTGTCTCTAAAATATTGTCTCTACGCGCCTGCCCATTCAGTGAGTATCTAATCGAAACAGATTGGGACTTCCCCCAATTTCGTTCTGCCACAAGACAGGCCTATAATTTCAGAGCTGATTTTAAGAACTTGATTATTAATTAGACGTTTCTAATATTTATCTTTAGATCTGAGACTTTTGGCTGTTGTACGAGGTAAGAATAATGTCATTATTTTTGTGGTCTGCGTGATCTATAAGACGGGTTTTCGATTGTATTATTAGATTCATTGACCGCTTATACATACAACTCGGGACTACAGGCAATCATTAGAGCTATCGCTGACCTACAGACTTCACAAATCGCTGGGACAAGCTAAGTCTTCTCAGTCTTCACTAGACGTATCCTGGTAACGGATTTAAAACAGTATCACTGTGACTTCAAATCACACATGAAGTCTTCTTTGCACAGCCTAATTCCATTCTTGCCACGATTCTCGACTCAGTTCAATTCCTCTGCTCCAAAGCTCATATCCTGGAAGGCCGGGGTCTCGAAACTCGACTTCCTTTACTGAACGGCCTCAACTGAACCCTTCTTTATACATATTTTGCACGGATCACGCAGAAAACACAGCCTCTCTATTGTTGATAAGGCGTGTTTAGAGCGCCGTTGCCTAGCAACGGAAATTATTCGATTGTTGGTTGCGTATTCGTTGCCGCGGAAATGTGTTTACCGAGTCGTTGTCTAGCAATGGACGTCTATTTTGACTTAACTATTCCGACTTTTGCGCGGCATGTCACAATATTTTGATCGTAGGATTTTTCTAACAGCAATGGTGTGTTGTGAATAGGTCTGTCGTTAAACTGAAACTAGCTTTCAGTCGAATAATTAATTAAATTATAAGTTAATGACTTTCTTGTGACAGTTAACTACGAAGCTTGTGAAAGGCTGGATGGTAACATGATAAATTATACAGGTATAGAGTAAGAATGGTGTTACTGGTGATCACGGTGGGGATGCGGTGATTCCCCTTCTGCAAAGGCCGGGATAGTATCTCCAGATAGGCCACGACCGCCTACTTAATGAAGCTTTTCAATTTATTACTGACTATATTAGTCTCGTTGTTTAATCATTTTAACTGATGTAGTACAAAAGAATACTATTAATTTAACAGTTGTGTTAAGGCTTATACTCTACTTCCGAAATGTCTCAGCACGACGTCACATGCCGTAATACAGTGATTTTTAAACAGGAATGACGCCTAATAACTGTAAGTGCCGATCACAGCAGCCCACTCGAACTTTGGAATCGTGGGTTCGAATCCCACTCAAAACATGTCTGTCTGTCTGTTTGCTTTAGGTAGAGACCTTGCGACGGGCTGATCCCCCGTGCAAGGAGTCCTACCGACTGTATAAGATTAAGAAACTTAAGTTAAACGAAGCGTTTCACGGATGCCGTATGCTCCAAAATTGGAGCAACACGAATAGAAGAAGAAGAAGAAGGTAAGTAATGATATGTGGAAAAATGATGAATGTTGTGGCATGCGACCATAGAATATTCAGAATACGGGACAGCAGGGACAGAACATGTCCACAAGAAGAGGCAATATAATGGGACTGTAGGAGGGGGAGGGGCGTATTCGCTCATAAACGTAAGTCGGTGACGGAGCGCGGTAATGACGTCCCGACGCACAATGGCACAGCTGGTATGGGCTCCAAAAGTACAACAGATCTGAAGGAACAAAGTTCAGAAGAATTTCGGTTAACTCAGCAGTAGTCTTAGATCTTCCCCTTCATAAACTTGTGAATTCACAGAAACATTCTGAAATTCCATTAAAACTGAAAGCTGTCCAAAACATAATGCATACACGTCACACAGACAACAAGAGAGAAGAACACGAACACGTGAATGGTCGACCTAACTCTAGTGTTCATCAAAGGGTAAGGCATATTTTATACGTGCTGAAGGAGAAATGGCATGTTGAATAAATTAAGAGAATACTGCATATTGAAATCCACCCTAGCATAAAACCAACGCTTCCATTTCTCCCTCGAATATACACACACTACCACATACCCTTTTCAGAATTAGCGTTAAGAAGCACAGCCCAAGAAAGTAAAGTACTAAACGAGGAGTTTTTGTCTTGACACAATGAACAGACAGGAGTGAGTGAGATGCGTTTAATGAGCTGAGGAAAGTCCTTAAGAAACCTAGCAGGAACTCTCCCCTTGCGTTTGCTGCTGCAATCCGATGTACTGTACCTAGCACTGCTGAAATCCTTAATGTTGTACAGAACAAACTACAGTTCGAAGGTGAGATTCTGGATATGTTAGGGAGGTGAAAACTAAGGTTTCAGCATTCTAGATTATGACACAGTGTAGGTAGGAACACTAGCTCAATACCGACAATTTCACCTTGTTCATGAAACACTTTTAAGACCACGTGCAAACGTGTGATCGTGTCGAAAGTCTACTGGCGACTACCGGAACACTGCCGATCCTAATTTCTCTTTGTTCTTAGTGATGTCCATTCATGCGTCACTTTACGTTAGATTTCCTTAAACAGCTCACGACTTAAGCGAGCATAAAATCCAAGGAAATCTTGTGCTTATCGTCGTAATTTCCACCACCCTATGGAGCCTTCGAGAAAGGAAGTAGAACGTAAAACTACATACAAATCGAAATGGTTTATAACAGCTTTCAGCCTTCGTTCGAAAACTTGAGAGTAATTATTAGTCACAGGCTTCCTACCTGGGGCTCGCATTCGATACCAGGTGGGATTTGCAGTGTGGCACTGGGGTGGGGTTTCTCCGAATACTTCGGTCTCCCTTCCCAAATATGGAACTTCCACTTTTACTAAGTTTTTAAACAATGTGTAGTTTGTGCCGCTCATTCCTGTATGGTGCAAGGCTTCACATGTTGCAATATTAGGCTTAATTTTGTAAAGTTATATTTTGGGCCCAGCAGACAATCAGGCAATGAGGCACCGTTAATCTCTCATTATTTACTTTATATTTATGTGTTATTAATCAACAAGAACGATTAGGATTAAAGATATAATCCTGTCTTGACGAAGATATACATGCCATCTCAATGTAAGAATACCAAGATGTCTTTTCAGTTTTACTAATCTGTTATTATGCATAATATGTCTTCAGATATCAGACAGAGAGATAAGAGATTAGGCGAGAAAAGTTTAACAGCCCTTCCTCCATATGCCACAGAAACAGGAGAAAGAAAGCAGAGGCCTCCTTTATGCTCCATCAAAATTCGTCAAGCTTCTTTAATTCGTGAATAATTTAAGGTAATTTATCCAGCATAAACACACAGCAGATATAGGGGCATAGGGACGGAATTTCTCTTGTGTGAAATTTTATGTATCACGGCGTCTGTGTGTTTTATCCAACGGTGCACCGCTCTGAGCGGGACTGCTCTCGTTACAACTCAAAACTCTCCCGTTACCGAGGTCTTTACGACCGCAGCAATATCCCGTTCCATGCAGCTTTTCATTTCATACCACATCAATTTCAATGCAGGGGTCTGATAGCTGGATTATGGAGCTTACAGTCTCACGTGTAAACTGTTATATCAATCGCGGTTACGTAGCGGAAACTAAGTTAATGTAATTTTTCAGTTTTTGTTGCCGGAAGGAAAGATGATAGCGGTGAAACGGATCAACAGTGAAACAAAGTTAGTTTCCATAAACGCATGAGGTAATATTTAATTTATCCTGAAACGTTAATACTGGAATAATGGCCCATAAAAGCATACGGAAAGGAGTGCTGATTCATAATAACACGGCTTATATCAGGTGCATTGAAATGACTAAGTAAATACCTAATTTCATAGAGTACAGTTCTGAGTCGGAAGCTAACTGTAGTTAAAATAGTAACGGCATTCTCCGCGTTTTATGGAACCCGAAAGTTCATTACCGTGTCCACCACACTAGCCGGCCAGTTGTCCCTGCCAGCATTAATCCAGGCCACACCCTCCCACACTGGTCTTTACTGATCAAATCTTTATTTTTGCTTCATCTACGCGAATCCACATAGGAGATTTCTTGTTTAGAAATTAACACCGTCACTTCTCGATTTACGGGATTTTGGTTTTAATGCAATTGAAGAATACGTATAATTTCTTAACTTAAGTCGTTTTAATTCTTGCTTTAACCTGTTTAGGTGATCAGTGAAAAGTATTTTCTTAATTCACGTCGTTCTAGCTCTCACTTTAAAGCGTTTACGCGATAAGTAACGGACAACCTGACGGACGATTCCGTGGCGTTGAAGGCAACAGAAGCTGCGCGTATTAGCTGCGCGCAGCGATGATATACAATAATCCTTAAAATAAATTAAATTAAACAAAATATTTTACTTGAATATATACATAAAGCCCTTTGTAATGACTTGGACAGTGCGTGCAATCTCCTATTTTTCTTTATTTCTTATGGGAAATTGGTTCTTCATTTTATTTTTCTTTTCTTGGCACTACAGCCCCAGTGGGCCTAGGCCTACCTCCATGAACTTCTCCGTTCACTTCGGTTTTTCTAGTTCTTACTCATTCGGTAGGACTCCTTGGGCGGGTGATCAGCTCGTCGCAAGGCCTCTACCTGTACATAAACACAGAAAAACGCACACACACAAATTAGACATCCATGGCGGCGGATCTTTATTTACGCGTTTTTAATTTATGCGACATTTTTCAGGAAAACATCTATATCGCGAATCGAGAACAGAATGTAATTGATCAGCTAATCAATAAATTCCGCGTCTCTAATGTAATGGTTCAGTATTGTGGTCACGAAAGGTTTAAATCTAAATATTTTAAAATATTTCACTGAATTCTTTGATATTAACATAAATTTTTGACGAGTAGTGGAGAAATGTACGATAAAACCATATGACAAGAATGATTCTTTTATCGGTCTTAATTTCTCAGACATTATATTCGGTTCAGATGAAAATACTGATTTAATTTGATATTTCTTATTTCTTCAAACTTTTATGATTTGACACGCCTGTAAGTCAACTCATTATTTATCCCACACAACATTCTGGGAACATAAATTGATTATTATCACATTCTACTGCCATTTAGGGTAAAATAAAATCCTATAACACCCCTTATCAGCATATTTGGAACATGAATACGATACATGTAATAGTTAAAGTCCACGCAATAAAACACAATCATGATTGGCAGATAGTGTGAAGCTCCATACATGAAGCTGTGTTATATATCCAGGAGAGATCAATAAAATTGGCCAATAGCATACGTTGTACATTTCTATGCATCTGAAGGGGATACACGACCTATAGCTCCATTAAACCTCACTGCAAAATAACCAGTATATACAGCACGAGAGCATATGATACTGAGGGAACACCGCCTATATGCTTTGGCAGCTTTCACCACTGCAATTCAATTTCCGTACGGGTTATACAAACTGCTTCAGCGTGTCTGAATGTGTGTATAGCTGCATAGCGCTCAGGGGCGCGTTGGAGGACAGCAGTGAAAGTCCAGAAACCATTCATCCACTATGTACTACTAAAATACCACAGCAATAAACCTAGCCACGAAATGACGTAATGTAACCTTGTTATATGTGGTGGACTGGTTGGAGGGTGGGTTTAAATAGGGGTGTGAGGATACATCACAGCAGATGATTCAATTAGCATTTTACACAACTGCGGATCAAAACGACTACCATAGTTACTGCATCCAGTAACTACAATGCGTGTATGTAGCAACGCAAACGAGTTCTGCAGTACCTAACCATATGATTGTCACCTAGCGTCATTAACAGGATGCAAGGAAGAAAATACATCCTGATCAGCGTTATAGGGCTAATGACCATGACAATTTTACAGCAAAATGTTTTAACAGAAGAGCTTTAATTTTCTATGAAAAATCACTGTACAAAAGTAGGTCTGTATGGTGCACCTTCATAGAACAATGAGAGAAATAAGGGTATATAATTAATTTAATGTGATAAAAAGCTTGTGAAGATTAACCCAATAGCTTTAGCAGATTAACTGTTAATCTGATTTGGTTTGGGATTAAGCTTTTAAATGTTTTGAAAACAAATTTTTATAAACTACAAATGGATTAATTCCATGGTGAAAATTCATTCTCCTGAAGTTAACAAACGCTTAGTTAGTCAATAAATTTCGTGACTTTTATGGAACTCGAAGGTTCTTTACCGTGTTCAATACAACCCACTACTTTATCCCTTCTTGACCCAGATTAATCCATTCCACAGCCTCAAATTCCATTCCTTTAAGATCAACATTAAAACCATCTCTACCAAGAAGCCTCTACCCTTCACGTTTTGCAGGCTAATGAACTTCTCACCTGTTCAGTGCGTGCTACATATTCCGCCCATCCGATGCTCCTTCATTCGATCGTTATAAATAATGTGGTTAAGATTACAAATTACGAAGTTATTCATACTGTAATTTTCTCCATCCTCCCGTTACGTTTTGCATCATAGGTACAAATAAGATTAAACAAGATAAACGCTTCGAGTTGAATACTGAACTGCCAGGTTTAAATATTATGATATTAGTTTGAAATTAATACGTCCATGTCGCAAACATCACTGGGGCACTCGGTAGCGTAGTTGTTTGAGGCGCTATGCTACAAGTCGGTAGGTCGCGGGTTTGATTTCCGATAAGGTCATTGGAGTTTTCAATTACCCTAGTACTTCCAGCGGCACAATGACCCGGAGGTCTACTTAGACCTACTCAGACAGAAATGAGTACTAGGAATCTTCCTGGGGGTAAAGGGCGGCCGGTGCGTAAGGCTAGCAACTTTACCGCCATCTATGAACCGACTGTCTAGAAAATTTGGGAGTCACGACGTATCACAGCCGTATGGGCCTCCACGGCCTGTTACAGGGACAGATTTTCTTCTCTTTTTGTTGATAATATCGGTGACAAATTACTCAGCATACTAAAGAGGTCTGTACAAGTAATATACTCCGAGATATGACACCACGAAATATGGTAGTTTCATCGACGTTTCGGGGTGCTTGCTGTTAGCTTAATCGATGAAGGCAGTACGTTCTTCAAAGACGTCGATACGCTTATATTATATTACACATCAACATATCCCGGAATTGAGTCAGGACACTCCAGCGCGACGGACTACGGACCGGACAGTCGGTGTTCGATTCCCGGCAGCGCTAAGACATTTTTCTCCACAGCGTCCAGACCGGCTCTGGGACCCATCCAGCCTTCTTGCCAATTGGTACCGGGGGCCCCTTCCCCAGGGGTAAAGCGTACGTAGCCTGAAGTCGAACACTCACCTCCATCTAGTGCCGAGGTCAAGAATAGTGGAGCTGCACCTCCATTCCTCTTTGTCTCTTCATGGTAGAATCTTCATTTAATTAAACACTGGGGCAACTTTTATATTTTATTTTATCACATCCCTGAAGATAGTAATCTTTATAGCTGCCGCTGTGAGAACCTCAGATCTAAAAATTATAAAATTTCGGACCGAATTATGCAGTATCACGTGACCCATTTAATGCAGCAGTTACCGTTAAAGTGGAACGGGATCTCTAATTATGAACAATAAGCTGCCGTACAAAATTAGCGAGGTAAAGTTCACACTATGGGAATCATATTTCTTCATATGTGAGTATTCCCCTTTCTACAGTCCAGGGATTCTCATTCCGTTTCACGAAACGCAAAGAGAGTAAACGTTATTAATGCACGGAATAATGCGCTATCTGGGGCCAAGACACGCGCTTGTTAAAAGTGAAACTAAGCTGGCGTAAGCGTTCTGAAACTTTCCTCAGCTTTCATAAAATTAGTGCGAATATCGCGGAATGTAGCACAGAACAGTGTTTGTTTTGGATTTACCGCCTACCTTGCTTCTAAAGGGAAGATTACAAACATATTGCAGCGCGTAGTGCAGAGATAGGCAAATATACCAGCACAATTTCTATGCAACGGCTAGGTAAAGACGCTTCCTTTGCTAGGCAACAGTTCCTTAATAACGCAATATTTGCACTACAACAGTGGAAGAGCTGTGTTCTTTACGTGGTCAGTGCTGAGAGGTTAAAAGCGAGATGAGGTTTTGAAATTAGTTAGTTGATAATCAGTACTGTACGGGAATCTGTGAAGAGAGAATAATCACTGTTCGAGCCGTTACCAGGAAACTTCTAGTAACAGACTGAGGTCACTAGACTGTGTGCTCGAAAGACTCTGATGTGTGGAAATAACGATAGTGTTACAGTTATTCGTAGTTACGAGCTGTAAGTGGTCAATGAATCCAAACCCCGTCTACAGTTACACTGTATCACGTGACAATATAATCACAGAGGTATTAGTTGTGCTTCTAAGAATAAACTTTAATAATTTGTTTCATAATTAAAGAATTAATGCTTGTTGAACATGTCGATCAGTGGTTTTGCGGTCTAAGGCAAACCCACTGGAGCGCTGGGATTGTGGGTTCAAATCCCGCTCGAGGCAACCGTCGCCACTAATATCAACTAAGCAAACATCTGTCAGAATTATAGCAAACAATCACACGCAGACGTGTGCAGAACACAGTCCCATAACATATCAAATAGACACCAGACAATAAACAATACCAAACATGATATCCCCATAATGAAACAACCATTGGCATTGTTTCCGAAACTATGAGTCGCGGTCCCCAAAAGGATCGCGAAGCTTCTTCCATGGGCCGTGATGAAAAAACTAATTGTTTATTATTATACTCATAAAGTGACAAGGAAATGCCACATTTCACTACAAACATATACTGCAATAGAGACAATTATTTCACAGACACAATTAAGACTTATTAATAATTATAATTTTAAATTGTTAAATCACATTTCATGCCATTTTTATAGGCTGGCAAATGTAATGTCAAAATTGAGCCTGGTTTTACTTAATTAAGCGCCATGCCATGAAGACATATGGGGGAGTGGACATATAGTTCCATTATTCTTCACCTCGGCACTGGACGGAGGTAAGCGGCCAGCTTCACGCTCCAGCTGCTTTACCCCAAGTGAAAGAACCCCACGTACCCATTGGATAGGAGGCTTAGTGATTTCCAGAGCCCATCTGGACACCGTGAAGCAGAGAGAAATCTCTTGCTTCTGCAGGGAATCGAACCCCCGCCGTCTAGGCTGTAGCCTGTCGCTATACCAACTGAACTATTCCAACTCTTTTTTTCACAGGTTGAGGGGTCTTAAATATGTTTATTTACATGATGAGAGGCTCAGATTAATGAATGTAGGTACGTATCATGCTGCAAGACAGGCGCGAGGGTTGCTAACAGACTGTTAGCAACCAAGCAGTGACAATGTTCCGGACTTGCATTCGGGAGAAATCCTGTTCTGAGCACAATTACCAGAGATCCTCAGGATTCCAAGGCTCTGAAAATCTCTCCAGGCAATTCCGAGATAGTGTACGTTAAAATAGATCAGAATTACCACAACCGCGTCCATATTCCGTGGGCTTGGAGGCTACTGTTCCAAACCTACATAACCTCCGCATTTAATACTGTCACGTATTTCGGGGTGTGCGTGACTTATAGACGGGTTCTGGACTGATGACCGGATTTAGTGCACATTTATACAAATTGTTACTACTTCACAGATCACTACATGACACAGTATGCATTGTCCACCATCCTCGTCTGCCATACCCACAGACTCCTTCAATAATTCTGCTGACTGAGATCCTCGTTATATAGTATCGGGGCGGTCCCAACAGAAAACACCGTTTCATAATAATTCCTCTATTGTTACAGAGGTGTGTTTATCTCGCCTTTACATAGAAATGGTAGTTCTTCCGTTGTTGCATGCGTGTTCATTTCCGCGGTAACCTGTTCACCGAGTCTTTGCCTGGCAATGAACGTCTACTCTGGCTCCATTATTCCGGTTTTCAGGCGTCACGTTACAATATAGATTCGATAGATAACCTGTGAATATATGGATTGTCTTGAAATCAGCGGAGACACGAACAAATCTCGTTATCATTGAATATAATCACACATTCCTCGTCTGGATTTGTACATGTCAGACGAAGAATATTATCCTCTGGAATAGGACGCCTTATAGTCCGGTGCAGACCCACAAACATTCCGGAGGAAAGTACTGACTCCATCTTCAAGGTCGAAGAGAAATTCAAGAAAATACGTCAGGCGGCAAACAGAACGTTTGCAAGCACGTAACCAGCCCCTAAATACGAAAACAAATTTCCCCCCGAATCATGAATGAATTTCTATCGGAGTAAATGGCATAAAATTCTAGCAGACAGGAACCTTCATTGTTCTTTTATTCCGCCCACGTCAATGGAAGCAGCTTTTCAAAATGGCTAGGCTACAGCGTAATTTACAAACACATTTGTCAGAATGAAAACAGATATCTTCATTTTCACTTTACATATCCTCTAAATGTAGCTTCCAGGAAATTATCTACTCTCATCACACGTCAAACATCATCCTATACAGAAGTACGGGTTGAAAAAATATAAAAAGAAATCCAGTCAACAGATGTGCTGCACACAAAAGGAAAACGATTTCTAGAGAAACATATTTTTATTCATGATATAAAATTGTCTTGTTCCTTCCTTCCTTTAGGAACTTCAACATATAGCGCATTCTGCCTAAGAGGTGCAGGAGAGTCTCCAATTCCACCATTTCCAGAGCCAAGTCATTCAAACAATAAAGCATGCGAAGACTTGGTGACAGTAGCGTTCTATAGAAGACGAAGCTACGAATCACAAAAGAAATGTTCATAGCAACAAGATCAAACAACGCATGCAAAATATCTCTGTGTCTTCCCTTCGTCTTATCTTTAGCTTCACAGACGAGTAACTCCCTCATTCCTCCTTTTCTTTTATTCAGCTTCTCTGAATGTGTGTCTAACTGTTGGATGGCTCTAAAAATGGAAGAAAGACAGAGAAATGTGAAGAGGGAAGCAAACCCCGTCAGAAACAAGCAAACGTGCGCATGGCTTGATACTAACAATACTCGTTATGCTGTGCATTACAGACTGGGCCTCAAAAGGAATACCGACCTCTCTTCTCACTCACAAACTTCGACTGTTTTAACCCTTTCGTTCGAGGAGTGAAAACGAAGTAGTTAATTGAGAAGGAACGATGTATTTTTAATGTATTCACAGAAGAGTTGATACATATACTTGTCACTACATCGCCCGCGCTACTAACGACTTCGTTAAATTAATCATAAGTAAAGTAAATAAAGCCGGTCACGGTAGCCGAGCGGTCTAAGGCACGCACTGTCTTCGCTCGCTCGGAAGCCGGGATCGTGGGTTCGAATCCCACTCAGGGCATGGATGTTTGTGTGCGTTTTTCTGTGTTTGTGTACAGGTAGAGGCCTTGCGACGAGCTGATCACTCGCCCAAGGAGCCCTACTGAATGTGTAAGATCTAGAAAAACCGAAGTGAACGGAGAAGTTCACGGACGTAGGCCTAGGCCCACTGGGGCTGTAGTGCCAAGGAAAAAAAAAAAGAGGTAAATAAATGTATCCCTGTTCTTAAGTAATTAAACAATATGCCATGAAGGGGTATGGTGAGTGGATGTATATATCAACATTTTCTTGACCTCGGCACTAGCTGGAGGTGAGTGGTCAGCTTCATGTCCCAGCCCCAGTACCCTGGGGAAATATCCCCGGTACCTATTGGATAGGAGGTCGTATGAACCCCAGAGCCAGTCTGGACGACGCGGACAAAATTCTTGACTCTACCGGAACTCGAACTCAGACTCCTCAATCGTCCAGCCTGTAACCAGTCGCTATACCGACTACGCTATCCCGGCTCCTTAAATTAATCATAAGTAAACACATAAATTGGCGCGTGATTGTATCGCCACTGAACCGAAGCAACATGTAGGGTTTAAGTAACTGGAAGTCGTGTTTTCATTCACACCTTGACACTTCTATCTGACAATCGTATTTTTCCCTACTTCTTCAGTCTTCTTCTTAACTTAACATTTGACAAGCCTCTACATTCTATCTTAGTCATTAATTTTATCCGTTATTTAATCTATCTATCTATCTATGGCTATACAGCTATTGTGGGCCTTGGCCACTATTTAAGTTCTTTAATCCTACGCAATCAGTATGACTACTTAGATGGGGGATCAGCCCTCGTAAGGGCCCTACCTACACACAGAAAAACACAGAATAATCGCAAACAGACGTCCATGCCTTGAGTGGGATTCGAAGCTATGAGCGGGCTAAGACATTTGATGCCTTAGACCGCATGGCCACTGTGACCGGCGTTTTATTTACTCTAAATTCCTTACGTGCACTATGACACCATTTTTCTTCCCCTAATTTCTAATTCAGTTCTTCCAGTTTCCTGATACTCTGAAACACGCTTTCTTCGCACAGGCTTTACCAAGATCCTATGTCCTAATTGGAACTACCACTACGTATATTCAATAGCAAAAAAAAAAAAAAAACGGCTATGGTTTTCCCTGTGCTTAATAATTTTAACTGGCTCTACAGCCCGCTTCGCCCTGACCTCTCATTTTTCGGTTTCATTATCATTTTACGGATGGTAGGACTCCTTGGACGAGTGATCAGCTAGTCGCAAGGCCTCTACCCACACACAGGACAACACAAGCACAGAATAAACATATACACATATCAAACATCCATGTCTTATGTGGAATTCGAACCCATGATCCCGGCTACCGAACGAGCGAAGGCAGTACCTGCCTTAGACCGCTCGGCTACCGTGACCGGCGCCTGTGCTTAATTAATTAAACATCACGCCATTAGTATGTATGAGGAAGTGGAAGTATATCTCCTTTATTCCTAAAATCGACACTAGATGGAGGTGAGTGGTCAGATTCAAGCTCCTGTCGCTTTACCCCCGGTACCCATTTCGTAGGAGGTTGGGTGGGTCCGAGAGGCGGTCTGGAATAAAATTCCGATTTCTCGACCGTCCAGTCCGTAGTCTGTCAAAACTACAATATCGTGACTCCCGGCCTAAAAGCCGAAGTATTGGAGTCGGAGGCAGGAGCCCATTGCCAGCCAATGGTTGAGCAAAAGTACTATCTCCAGGCACTACACGATTAGGCGCCAATTGCTACGCAACGGTTATAGTTCCTATGGTTCACTGTTTTATTGTTGAGAGCCGATAACCGCAGCAACGAATTGTATGTTGCAGAGTAACGACTTCTTAAAAGAGATATATGCAAATTGACACACTTTGGGGCTGCGTCTGTTATCACGGCTGCGTAACAGTTATAACCAGAATGCGAGAGAGCACAGAAGACCACCCCCGTCTGGAGGCGGGGTGGAGTACCTGCACCGTGACCCTGAAAGTCGTAGGAAGCGTCGAAAATGGAAGTCTCAAATCTGAGACAGTAAAATACGGTCGCGAGTCTCAAGGGACTCGGACCCAAGAAGGACTGCGCTGGCAAGGACCAGCAGCATATACAAAAGACAGATACGTCCTCTCGTCAGAGAGGGCGCCCCTCAAAAACAAGACCGTATGACAAAGAGTAATAAATATTTAGTCAAGAGTCCCAGATGGGGTTCGACACCAAGACTGACTGACTGACCGACCGTTAGTCGCAATGTGGCTTTGACTTTGACAGAAGACCAGAATACGACACAATGCGGAAGGAGAAGTGACTCGGCAGTGAACCAACGTGCTTTCGAGGAAAAAGCAGAGCTACGCAGAGAGGGATTGTTATCCGGAAGGAGTTGAGTGTGTGAACTGTTATAACCGAGTGTGACTGTGATAGTGACGCCAAATAAATGTAGTCGTCAAATCTAGAAGCCACAATTATTAGTCACGCTTACAATAATAATAATAATAATAATTTAATTTAATTCTTTATTATTTATGTGCCGAGTCAACAGCCGCAAGGCCAATTACAGACAGAGCGCAGTGTAGATACAAGTAATTATATTACAGACAAACACATTATAAAGTCAAAGACAAAGTACAGGCAAGCACTGGGGAAAACACAATAATGCAGTAAAGTAAACAAACAAACAAATGATAATAATAGCAATAATAATAATGTGACATGCTGAGCTATGAGCCCTCCCCCACCCCCCGCCAGCCGTGATGCGCCGAGCGAAGCCGAAGCGAGCCGATGTTAGCCGAGTCTTAGCATCCTGGTCGCTAGGCAACGCGAGTCAACAGCGGTGACGTCACCAAGTAGTAACAGCGTTTACTTCCGCTAGCGTTACTAGCAACACAGCGCCAGGCAACAAGGGTGCCTATTACGTGACAGTATTGTCCGATCGAGGCTACATAGGGAGCAGCGAAGGCTATTCACAGTCAGTTGTACTGAGTCAGTCAGTGAGCCCTGGAGCTACCGCCGAGTTAGCCAGCAACTAGTCAGTTGTATTCTGGCATTTGAAGTGTACTAATTGTGATACTGCAGATAGCAGTAATCGTAAATCTGTAATTTGGGTGATTGTGAGAGCGGATGTGAAATAAAATTCGCTACCTCAAATACCTCGTGAATTTATTCGTCGCGATATACGCCCGATACGCGACAATAACTTCATTAACATAAATCTAAGTGTTATTAAGAAGTGAGAAATGAAACATATAAATATTTAATTAAGAAAGGAAAAGTATATATTTTCAGAGGATAATAATAATAATAATTCAGTTTATTGTTTTATTGTACATGCATCTAATAATACTAACAGTTATACTGTATTTAAAAATCGTTTGCGGAGAACTTTCCTGGCTCCGAATACGGCAACGTCCCTGCAGACAGCATTAGCAGCTGCTGCGCATCTAGCAGAGGGACAATTTTTATATGAGGAGCAAACATTGAACAATGCAAAATCTCTGATATACCCAGCAGAAACTCAGAGACCAACAATTTCCAGAACAGAAGGGCAGAATTTCGAGCCAAAATAAACGTGAATAAGAAAGAGCATGGAGGCGATGTCTCCTAGTACGTAAAGTATGCAATTTTAACTCATCCAGAGAAAGAGAATAATTGTAATGAACTTGAGGATAGAAACGATTAAAACAAAGGGCCGCAAACCTCTGCTGGATGCGTTCCAGCTTGTTGGCATCAGTTGATGTAATCGAATTCCAGACTACGGACGCATATTCAAGCTTAGATCTAACTAATGCAGTGTACAATCTGAACATACGGTCTAGCGAAGAGAAATTGAAAGTAATGTTACGAACTAGACCTAACAGTTTAGCACAGTGAGAGAAAATGTAATTGACCTGGACATTGAAATATAGCTTAGCATAAATAAACACTCCCAGGTCTTTTATAGAATCGGTCCGGGCTATTGACGATTGACAAAGTTTATAACCGTAGATAAGTACGTTGGTTTTCCTGGAGAAGGATATAACTTTAGTTTTAGTGATGCTGAGTTTCATACAGTTAGCAATGCACCAACCTTGTATGGAGTTAACGTCAGACTGAAGTAGATAGCAGTCCTGAGGAGAACTAATGGCTCGGTAAATTTTGACGTCATCAGTAAAAAGCAGACACTTAGAAGGGGCACATCGCACATGTCATTAATAAACACATTGAAGAGAAGGGGTCCCAAGACAGATCCCTGAGGAACACCGGAGAGAACTACAAAAGGTGAGGAAAGAACACTAGAAACACGTACCTGAGATTTCATATTGGATAGGTAACTGCGAAACCAGCTTACATAACCACCAGAAAGCCCAGCAGCACTTAGCTTGTGAAGAAGAAGAGAATGTGGGACAAGGTCGAATGCATTGCTCAGATCAAAATAAATGGCATCAGCTTGTCTCTGGGAGCCAACTATAGGGGAGATAAAATCAATGTAAGTCACCAAATTAGTGCTTGTGGATTTTGTTTTAGAGAAGCCGTGCTGATAAGGACTAATTTTTGATTTTAGATAATGGGAAACATGTTCATGAACAATAAATTCGAATATTTTAGAAAAATTACTGAGTAAGGATATAGGCCTATAGTTGCTAACAGAGGTGCTTTTGCCTTTCTTGAGAACAGGGACAATTGCTGCTTGCTTCCATAGGGAGCGAAAGTAATGCTGAGATAAGCTTAGATTAAAGATATGTTTCAGAATAGGTACAAATATATCAGTACAACCCTTAATAATGAATCCAGGGATGTCGTCGACTCCAACAGACTTAGATGGCCTTATACGCTTAATGGCTTTGGTAACATCAGAATCGGAAAGAGACGAAATCTGTGGACGAAAATTTAAAGTCGTAACCCAAGAGATTTCAACCATCTAAGTCTGTCAGACTTAATGGTTGAAATCTGTGGACGAAAATTTAAAGTCGCAACCCAAGCAATTCTGGAAATATGTGGCCTCCTTTTGGAGAAGAAATTCTAGTTCCATCCAGCTTGAGAAATATAAAGACGACGTACCGTAATAATATGTAACGATTGGTGTATCTCCATATTTACAGCTGTACATTTCAAGTAAATATTTGTTTACACGGACTGTCTACCTGCTCCTCTTCATATTAATAATAATCAGCATAAATAATTGAAAGCAGCGAACTAGGTGGACACTTGAAATTCCACCTGAAACAAAATACTGTATACCAATATTAGATCGCCGATCACAGTGGCCGCGCGGTCTAAGGCATGAACTGTTTTTCGTCCGCTCGAACGCTGGGATCGTGGGTTCGAATCCCACTCGAGGTATGGATGTTTTTCTGTGTCTATTCTGTGTTTGTATAGGTAGTGGCCTTGTGACGGACCGATCTCCCGTCCAAGGAGTCTACCGACTGTCTTAGGATTAAGAAACTGAAGTGAAACAAAGCTTTTCACGGATGCCCTATGCTCCAAAGTAGGGATGATAGGAAAGAACAGACAGAATGCCAGGTCTGACGTTCTTACGGCTCGTACTATGGGGATGAATGTCTTGCTAGATGCGAAGCCATGTAGTCTTGCAGATGATTATCGAAGTTCGAGGGGAAAGTATGTACTTAACTGCCAAAATTATACGGCATCACATCCCAGAAAACCCGTAACTTTAACATAAAATGTCCGTTCGTGGTAACGTCAAAGCATGCTGATGACTTAATCCTTAAGACAGTGATACACTTTAATGAACTTGTGTTATAACCACACATGTTTCGTAACCTCACCATCGCCACTATAGGTCTGACGACACGACACTTGAAGGTTGTCTACCCATCTTCGCGGCTTGAGAGAGCCCCCCGGACCTGCCTAGCATTATACAGCATGCATCTATTACAGAGACAATGGGAAGGGGAAGAGAAGAGCGAACATGAAAGAGACGTTGCCCAGAAGGGTCAACTTTATAATCCCGAGAGTCTTCTCACGCCAGTTTACTTGCATTCCCTTCTTCTTGAATCCTACTCGGAAGACTGGACTAGTACCTGAAATGTACCGTATTTATATCAGGATCGTTAAATCCAATTTCCGTGCCACCTCCTCATAAATATCTTCCCGCGCTTTCCAAAGTTCCTCCTTCCCAACGAATTATTATTGAACTCTAGTCATCATCAGACAGGAGCTAGGATAGAGTAGTCGGTATAGCGACTGGCTACGGGCTGGACGGCCGAGTGATTGGAATTCGAGTCCTGGTAGGGTCAAGAATTTTCTCTTCTCCAGTGTACACACCTGCTCTGGGGCCCATCCAACCTCCTATCCAATGGGCACCTGGGCTCTATTCCCAAGGTAAAGCGGCCGGGAAGTGAAGCTGACCATTCATCCCCAGTTAGTGCCGAGGACAAGAAAATGTAGGTCTATAATCCACTCCCCCATACGCCTTCATGGCGTAGTGCTTAATTATTTAAGCACAGGGACAACTTTACCTTATTAACCATCAGATATTGTCAGTACTTAGGTACTTAGGCTATTGCTCAATAGTAGAAAGGCCGATAAATTGGAAAGGACTTGGAAGGAAGAGGTTGTAATTTTTAGTAGAACTAACCTGGCATTTACCTACAGGAATTGAGGAAAACAATGAAAAACTTCACTCAGAATAGCCGATATTCCAGCGGATACATGAACCGAATGCCTCCAGAATATAACTGCATAATGTTACCACTACGTTAATCTATATTATTTTGTAACTGATGAGTACAGAATTGAAGGCCGATCGACAACCATTCTAAAGGAATGTACCGCCTAGTTTGCTGCCTCATAACTGCGAGTGGCACCTACACTCACCTTAATCTAGTGCAGAGGCTAAGAATGGCGGAGCTGTATCTCCACTCTCCTAGAAGTCTTCATGACGTATTACCTAATTAATTAAATACAGGGGAAATTTTGTATTTTCTTTTACCTCGGAATCAACAGATTTCATTCACCGTGTAACTACTCGTAGATCATACAGACTCGTTCTGGGCCTTTTCTGCATGTCACCAAATTGCCTTTCTTCTGTTTTTCCAATATTTCCGATCTCTAAAGGACGATAATGACGGATATATTTTTAAATTCACATTTCTCCATTTCACCTAATACCGTGTCATGTTGGGGCTCGCGGTAGAATAGTTGGTTTACGCACTATGCTACAAGCCCGAAGGTCGCGGGTTAGAGTCGCCTCTAGCTGAAATGAGTATCAGGAATTTTCCTAGGGGTAAAGGGTGCCCGGCGCGTAAGGCTGAAATCTCACCGCCATCTCTGAACCGATTGTCTAGATGATGTTGGAGGTTCAACCTCTCACAAACCTATGGGCCTCCACGGCCTATTACAGGGACTGCTTTACCTTTTTTTTTTACTGTGTCATGTTTCTACTATATATTTAACTTTCACTATTTATGTTGAAAATAATTTAATTTTGTGTGGTCTGCAGTTCTCATGATAGAGCCTCAAATCTTGTGGATGGAAGCACCAGGTTGCTCTAATGTGTTGGTAATTATCAAATATAGTACACGGAATCACAGCTCAGAAAAAGAAACAATTATTTAATTATTGTTGAACGTCCATCATACGCTTATGTTCTCTGCAATTATCATATAACCCAAACAATACTAAATGAAATGCAGTTCTTGTTGTTTATATACGTCAGAACACACAAATATTCATTGTCATAGGAATTTTAAATCTCACATAAATAACTGTCTATAAACATTCATCCGCCGGTCACGGTAGCCGAGCGGTCTAAGGCATGTACTGGCTTCGCGCGATTGAAAACCGGGATCGTGGGTTCGAATCCCACTCAGGGCATGGATGTTTGTGTGCGATTTTCTGTGTTTGTGTACAGGTAGAGGCCTTGCGACGAGCTGATCACCCGCCCAAAGAGTCCTACCGAACGTGTA
>NW_019727096.1:670662-676561 GCF_002891405.2 Cryptotermes secundus
AGGGAACAGTCCTCCTTGTGTAATCCAAACCTATCTGTGGCTCCACAGCCCTTGTAGATCTTGGCCGCTTTTTCAGTTTCTTAATCCTATACACAGTCGGTTGGACTCCTTGGACGGGGGATCAGCCCGTCGCAAAGCCGCTACCTAAGTACAGCACAACATAAACACAGAATAAATGCATCCAGTCATCCATGCTTTGAATGTCATTCGAACCCACGATTCCAGTGTTAAAGCAGGCGAAAAAAGTTCATGCCTTAGACCGCGCGGCCACTGCAATCGGCTAATCCAGACCAGCACCTCTCTAAAACCAAAATACGGGTGTAATCTAGAAGTTTACATTTCAACATGAAATGGAATCCCCAGTTTTAATGACATTAGAATACACTTTACTTTAAAGGCAATACAGGACTTTTGAACTTAAGTACGAACACTGTTTGTCTCTAAAATTCTGCGGAAAGAAAACCACGGCTCAAGTAATATACAGCACAATCTGTCGGGGTTTTTATGAAAACCAGCCCACGCAGTTCAACTTAATAGATAATTCTATTCAAGTTATGAATTTTAGTACATTATAAAATGTTCGTATGTTTTCAAGAAATTAAAATGTTTATATAAACGTCTTTATTTTAATTGTTTTTGATGTACAAGTGATAATTTCAAGAAGGACGATGAACACGTGGTCTCTTGCTAATAAATTTATCACTGCATCTGTTTCATAGAAGAAATAACGTTAAAATCCAATAAGAACGTTTTGTGGTAATTTATAGATAAGACAGAGAACTGTAATCCGTCACAATCTCATGATAACAGCTTACGAAACTTTGAATAAAGTTATAATTAGAACTGAATATTTTCCCTGCTCCTATATCTCAAATGATTATTACATTATGGAAGACTAACTTCAAATTTATATCCCAATTTCGTATAAATTTCTGAGGGGGTGCAGACGTGTTTTTTAATAATTTTCATAACTTTTAATCGATACTGTAATGTATATTCTTCGGCGAAATAAATTTGAACTGTAGGAAGCGGAGCACAGGAACTGAACTTATATTGTATCAAAAACATCCGTGGGGTAGCTTCATCGTCATATAGTGAAGTACCTCGTTACGTCATCATTAGAAAAGTATCAGATTCTTCTTTTAACACGTTTCTGAGTTGGTTGTTTAAAGATGTTGCCAGTATCGAACAATATAGTGTGATTAGTAAATGTGGAATAGTACGTTGAAAGATGACTGGCAGGGGAAACCGAAGTACTCGAAGAAAACCTGCCAAAATATCATTGTTCACCACAAATCCCACACGACCGGAGCTGTGATCTAACCCGGGCTCTAGCGCTGTGGAGCCAGCGACTAAGCGTCAGAGCTATGACACGGTTTACTAGATTCTATTTTCAACCAAAGATGGGAACCAAATCGCCATACCGGATATGTGCTGAACACACAGGACATCTCTTCGGTATGGTTGCCTTGTAACGATATGATGCGCCGTCAGAATGGTTTAGATAAAAACGAAAACAAACCCCGTGGCTTTAATCCGCAAGCGAACTATACCGACCAAGCGACCGCCGCCTGTCAGCGAAGTTAGTGCCAACTTTAGCGGGTAGAGGGTGTCGCGTGCTCAGCGTAACGAATCTCCACGTTAGTTAATTTCTGTTTTCTAGACCGAAGCCCCTACTTTTCCATTCAAGTAGTTCCTCAGTTATCCTCACGAAGCCGAGTGGACCCTGTTCCAGACCCATTACCTCTCAGAAAATCTGGTAGCGCGGGGAATCGAACCCGGGACCTCTTTATCTGTAGCCAGGAACTCTGACCACTAGCCCACACAGGACAATACAAAATAAATTAATAATTTTAATGTTAGAGAAAATTATTTTCTAGATTGACACCCAAACTGATGAGTTCGTTCGGATCCTGGAAAGCACTAAGGTCTGAGCACCCATGTCAGTCCCCCTGACCTGGTAGGGCAGCTGTTGGTATAGCTAAGTACCTTACACTTTCCACACTTTCACCCTCCCCAGTGCCTGCATTGCACTGGTGCCCTGCGATAGAAGGCCATGAAACGGGATCGCTTCATTCCGGGCTGTGACGGGAACTGATTCCGCGGGGACAAGGCACGAAAGCGTGACGCAGTGCAGAAGGGCGAAAGCAGCGGAAATTAATCTTGGCAGCGCTATGGAAAACTCACGACGCCTTCCAGAAGCGCTCTCCCAGAAACTTGTGACTCCTCCGGTTGTCACTGGCAGCTGAGGTGTGTTCAAGAAACATTCCTTCACCTGTTCACTTGTGACGTTAGGACCTGCTGTTTCTAGTGGTGACATTTATAAACGGATATTCTTGCAGCGAAAGCAACAGTGACTTATGTGACATGTTAGGTTCTTACGGGGGAGGGTCAGTGTTTGACTTCCAGCAAAGGCAAGATTTTTCTCTTCTCCATGTCGTCCAGAACGGCTCTGGGGTCCATCCAGCCTCCTAAATAATGGGAAACGGGGGCTCTTCCTCCAGGAGTAAATCGACGGGAGCGTGAAGCTGACCACTTATCTTCAACTAGTGCCGAAGTCAAGAAAACTTGGATGTATACATCCACTTCACCATACGTCTTCATAGCGCAGTATTTGGAGGAGGGGGTATTTGCCTACGCTTTCAGAAGCTGGGCTATGTAGCATCGAATGGATGGACGACAGATAAGCTGGAATGTATCTCTAAAGTAAAGGTGGTGGCCTAATCGAGGAACTAACCCGGAATTTGCCTGGCGGCACAGGAAATCTACAAAAATATTCAGTTATGTTATCTGGTGCCTGAGGAAGGATTCGAGGCGAGCATCTCCCGAATAAGAGTCTACAGCGTTACCACTACACCAACCCGCTTGCTGATGCTTGTATTATCTTAAGGTAAGGGTAAAGTTGTCCCTGTGCTTAACTACTTAAGCACTACACCATGAAGGTGTATAGGATATATAAATCCATATTTTTCTGACCTCGGCACTAACTGGGGGTGAGCGGCCAGCTTCACGCCCCGACCACTTTATCCCCGAGGAAAGAATCCCCAGTACAAATTGGATAGTTGGGTGGACACCAGAGCCAGTCTGTACATTGTGGAGAAGAGAAAATTTTTGACCCTACTGGTACTCGAACTCTGAGCCTTCGGTCGTCCAGCCGGTAGCCAGTTGCTATACCGACTATGCTATCCAGGCTCTCCACTTATATTATGTTAGCAGAATAAAAGTTTATTATGAATTATTTATGGAATCGACATACCATGATTTCACGTACTGCTGTATACATGGCCAGGAATAAATCAGTAAAACGCTTTGGGATAGACGGACTCGTGGTAGAGATATTAATCCAAGATCTACGAACAGGAACGAGTGGTAATGACTTTTCGAAACGTCTACCTTATTTGTATGGGCCGGGGAACAGAAAAAAGAGCACGAAAGACAAAACCCTCATTTCTGAAACACATTAAGCAGGCCCCAAAGAAACAAAAAACTCCTTTTTTGTTATGTTATGTGTCTGGCAAGTGCCAATTTACACGCAATTCATCAACATCAATGTCTAATGACAGAGTGAAGAGGGAAGAAGGAAGGAGACAAGTGTGTGAGACATGACGCACAGACCTGTAATCCCACACCAAGCAGAGCAATCCATCCCTCAACACAGGAGTACGACTGCCACGAGATGTAGCTACGAGTAGCTAGTTAGCTACCGCACCTCACAGAATTTGACCAACGAAGTGTTGACAGAATTTGGTAGAGCTTCAACCATAGTCATCAGTCAAGTTGTTAGTCTCGATGTTGTTACCTGTATTATCTTTTGTTACCTTCTGTTGTCATTGGAGGGTTGCTTAAAGGAACAGTATTCAAATTATACACAGCGATATCTTGAACTGAAATCCAAACGGGTCGCATGCATACAATGAGATGAAAATCTTAATTGTGGGTCCGTACAGATTTCAGTATACTTTTATCCAGAATAAATCTCCATGTTAACTTCAGCAAAAATGTAGAACTGTTTGGAACATACCCACAATACATTAACGCAGTCATATTATTCAATCCTTAAGGTTATGGCTTTCTGGCATGTGACTCCGTGTAGTTTCATAAATGTGTACCAAACGAATCGTGCAGAATTCACCGAGAAGTTTATGTTCATCTACCAAATTATACGGCTGCATATCCCAGAAGGCCGTAACCTTCATATCGCCGTTAAGAACCTCAAATCTCATTATGTAGACCTACATAAAAGACACAAATACTTCTAAGTTTTAAACAGTTATATTTATTCTGGGGTAACAAATGTATTTATAAAGCAGACATCAGTAGAGTTAATTTTCGTATGTATGTACACATTTTACGAGGTTTCTATATACATTTAAATTTATTTCGTATTGTCACGTGCTCACTTGTTCATCAGCTCAAGAAATTCAAGTATTTTACAGAACACGAAATTTCATACCGTGAACACATCACGCTATTAGTCCTTATCCTGAGCCAGATCAATCCATTCCTTTTAACTGTTGCTAAGTAATGGCTCTGTAAACAACGGCCGTTGGTAGGTAATGGCCACAACAGAGAGGCACGCAACAATACAAGAGTTGCTGGAAGCGGTGTTCTCTGTGCGATCCGTGCAGAGGCTATAAAACGAGGACAAGCTGCCGGTCAAAGCAACTGTGACTTTGATTCGAGAAGAGCCTTGAGGCTGCAGTTAGAAGGATAGGAGGTAGTAGTAAGATAGGCCACGGCCAGAGAGGACGTGAAGCCGCGAACACGAAAGTTGAGGGATCTACGCGGCTGGAAGCCGTTATCAGGCGACAACTGGTGAAGACACAGAAAACTGAGAAGATTCAGTACGTGCTCTAGTGAATTGCAGAGTGTGTGAATTAGGGATAAAGCTGCAGATACGCGAAGTTGCGATCGGGAAGTGTTCAATAAATCCAATTACCAATCCAAACCCCGTCTATAGTCACTCATACAAATGACAATATGAAACAAACTCTTCGCCTCGTCGGCTGAGTATTGGAATGCTCTATGTCCACTTCTGGACAAAAATGAGATAAATGCGCTTTTCTGATTTTCCGTGTTGGGTTATATTATTTCTGCACATTTCCATGAGTTTACCTTACTTACAAGTGTGAGATTTCAGAACGTGTCTTGCACTAAGCCACATCTAATCTGCAGTTGATCCTTAACTTCATACCCAGTTCCAACTGGTCTTGATGGACACAATACATTTCGGCGGTCAGGTGAGGAGCTGTCGGCGCCGGTACAATAATCCACATTACATAGACAACACGCGGTTTCAGGAACTTGTGGTCAAGCAAAGTAACTTGTGTCCCCGGCTGTACCAACAGCCACCAGAGAGTGCTTGATGCCGCACGAATTAACAGAGTCAGGAGGTCCTCTGATGTAAACGCGGTCTGATATTGCGCGTGAAAGGACAGTTCCTTCCACCCTCACATCATCCGGTTCTCTGCCGTTCCAGTCAGACTTCCGGACTCCACAAGGGCATAACACATATTGTCTAAATGTGTGTGTGTGTGTTTAGTGGCGGTTTAGTCAGCATTCAATCATGTCCCATACAGTGGCCAAACCCAAGAGCCAATCACAGTAATCTAGTTTCATGATGTAAGATGCGGAGATATTATAAGGATCCCTTTATATCCTTTGTTCCCGAGTAACGTAATGTGTTTTCATTGAATTACTGAAGTGGCGCAGGGGAGGCTACTTTCATTATCACCCATTGGAACTACTGCCAACCGCAGAGGACAACTAACAGCTTCACTCGCCACTCGTGTATGACGTCATAGCAACGTACAAGTCGACCTATCGATTCAAGCAATAGAAGATGTATAATCGATCCTCTCTATCGAGATAGCCATAGGAGAGTCAGTTCTGTAAAGAT
>NW_019727096.1:676670-689229 GCF_002891405.2 Cryptotermes secundus
CCCCCCCCCAAATCTAAGCCGGAAGGTCGCGGGTTCAAATCCCGATGAGGTAATTGGATTTTTTTTCAGTTGATCTAATCCTTCCAGCCGCACTAGGCCCTGGGATTTACTCAGCCTCTAACAGAAATGAGTACCAGGAATTAATTAAATAATCTTCCTGGGGAGTAAAGCGCGGCCGGCGCGTAAGGCTGACAACCTTACCGCCATCTTTGAGCCGATTGTCTAGATAATGTGGGACCCTCAACGTCTCACAACCCTATGGGCCTTCACGGCCTGGTACAGGGATAACTTTACTTTTTTTTTTTACATACCACTCGGAACTACAAGTAATTACAGCGCCGTCGTCAATCGCCACACTTTACAATTCACCACAGCACACGTTAAGCCTTTTCCAGCCTGTTGTCTCTCCAGCAGCTGTTCTCTGGTAACGGCTTCTAACAGTGGAGATTCTTCAGCTTCCGCGCTCAAGTCCTCTGTGAATGGTGGTTTTCTTCCAACTGTCCCTTTTCTTCACAGCCTCCTGTACAGAACTGACTTGGTTGCCCCAGTTTTCTTCCTTATAACTTCTCGGCACGGTTCGCGTAAAAATAGAGTTTATTCTCTTATGCTAACCGTTTTCGAGAGAATATGTTTACTGAGCCGTTCCCTGGCAACGGCCGTATATTCTTGTTTATTAAGAATCTGCTGCCTAGAAACGGACGCCGTACCGTTGTCTGTTTCGTGGGCTTTGCCTAGAAACGAATGGCTGTTTCTCTGGCTCCACACTTCTTGCTTTGAGCAAATATGCCACAATATGTTACAGGTTTTGTTAAAAAACATAATATTTTATTTTATTGGCAAAAACCCCTTTATATGTTTGTTTCATATTTGAAAGAACCGTGAGGGTTGGCATAGAGGTACCGCTCTGTACTACCATACGAATAGTGCTCGGTTCGAATCTCTACTGAGAAACCAGCTATCGTGATTGAAGTTCTTAGTGGCTTTCCTCAGACCTTAAGATAAAATCCGGTATAGTATTTTGGTTAGGTGACAACGGCATTTTTCTAAATTTTTTCCAGTTCATCTTTCATTAACCATCCCAACATTGGACTCTATATCGTCCTGATACTGACAGCGTCATTAAATAATCCACGAGAGTATAGCTGAAAATGTTATACAGGATATTAAGGGTGAAGTGATATTTCAGAGAAATGGCATACTGTGTATGAAACGGGCACGATTCCTTCTGGATTTAGCGAATACCACAGAAACGAGACACCAGCTACAAAGACGCATACAATAAAACGAATATGGCGTCTCGACAAGCGCGTGACGGTACCTGGAGGCGTGCCCAATAGGCTCTATCTATTCTTCGGGAAAATGTAGATGCCGACACAGAGGAGAAATATCACTATTCTAATAGTCCTCGAGGAATGTGAACAGAAAGAGGTTATGAAACGGGTGAATAAATATGTTTTTCTCCTGCAAGAAATTTGCTTCGACATTTCTCCGTCTACATGTAACGTCACAGCTTTATCGGTAAGCATAATATGCTCATATGACATTTAATATTCTTGCGGTCGTGGTTATGAGAATTGTCTTCCAAGATGTGACGGTGTGCAGCCTGTTTTATCTTCATCTTATGGGTAGGTGATTGGAGGCTGTTAAACTGAAGCAAGACTTTCTTGTGAAGAGCTGGAAATTAATATGCACGGTGTCATGTTCTAGAAGACACTAATTAATTTAATTCGCTTAGTGGGGGTGGAGTCCAACTGGGTCCAGTCGGCACGGCGGCCACTGATTGGCCTATTGTAGCCTGCCTCGGGTGATTATGATGATGGAGAATTTGGTGGAATGAAGATTGGCAGGGGAAACCTAAGTACGCGGAGAAAACCCACCCCAGCGCCACTTTGCCCGCCCAAAAATCCCACTTGACCCGGGCCGCCGAGGTGGGAAGCCAGCGACTAACCGCTTGAGCTATGGCGCGGCCACATAGAAGACACTAACTGCCAGATGTTCTTTAGATCAGTAAACCCGTGTTAAGAGAATTCTTCACTTGTCAGTACATCAGATCGACCCTCTCTTCTCTAATTCTTTAAGAGTCTCTAATTTCATATTTTTCTTTTCGAGGCAGAATTTAAAGTCATAATATATGTCCGACATTTCATTACCTCTAAAAAAAGGCGAATTTATCCCTACATTTAATTATGTAGGAGTCGGGACAGCTCAGTCAGTATATCGACGGGAAACGGGCTGGATGGCCCGGGGTTCGATTCCCAGAAGTGCAAGTTCTTTCTCTTCTCCGCAGCTTCCAGGCCGGCTCTCAGGGGCATCCAGCCTCCTATCCAATGAGTACCGGCGGCTGATTACCAGGAGGTAAAGCCGGCGGGGCGCGAAACTGACCGCTCACTTCCATCTAGTACCGAGGTCAAGAATCTTTGAGCTATACCTCCACTCTCCCATATGTCTTCATGGCAAAGTGCTTAATTAATTATGCATGAAATTATGTAGGCAACAAGCGGAAGTCATACAAAATCATGATAACGAAAATGTTCGCAATATTGGAGAAGGCGAGGCTTAAACTTGGCGGCGGTCAAGCCTACGACCGTTTAAGTGACTACACTGCCGTTATGGCGGAAGCTACTATAAATAGGGCATAATCTGCTGTACTGAGCCTGGACTGACAGAAGCCCTGTATATATTTTATATACATTTATTAATATGTTTAATATGTTTAACATGTAAAATGTAAATATCCTTTACATTATGACAAACGACTTACTACTGCAGAGAATGATCATGACAAAAGCCAGACCCGTCCTCTCGTCAGAGAGGGCGGCCCGTAATAACAAGATCGTAACTGACAACAGTAATAAATATCTGGTCATGAGCCCCAGATGGGTTTTGTCGTGAAATAAGACCTCGAGGCGTATTCTTGCGACGTCACTTTATTACTCAACGACGTAACTACAATTCAACGTAACTACGTACGTATAACACAAAATGTTGAACAAGTCGTTTTACAGTCGGTCCTTTCGTGTTAACAGCTCTCAACAGAAAGTTGAAGAATATTCCTATGCAGTGTTTTATATACAAGACGTTCGAGGGCAACGAACCTTCAATGAAGGTTATCCAGTTTCCGTGGTAACGTCGTTACTGCCCGGCAAATAACATGCAACGACTAGCGGAGCAAACTCTAACAAGTCATGGATCATAAGTCACGGAATTAAAGGGGAAAGGTGTCTCAATTCCTCACAGGGGTCGACACCAAGACCGGCTGACTGACCGCTGGTCGCAATGTGACGTTGACTTTGACTTCAGTCTTCAAGATGACCTCGTGTGAAGGCGGGTTCGAATACCTCCACCGTAGCCTTGCGAGTCGTAGGAGGCGACGAAAAGTGACCCAGTGCCTGGGAGTATAACTGAGCCACTCTGTTTCTGGGGGACATAAATACGAGGACCTGTTCCTCCAGGTTATGGGAGTATCAAATCGGAGACACTAAAATATGACCATGAGTCCCGCGGGACTCAGACCCAAGAATGACTGCGCTGGCGATGGCCAGCAGCAATTTTAAACAACAGACCCATCCTCTCGTCAAAGAGGATGTTATATAAGGACTATAACCGCAAGTTTTTCCTTGAAAAAAAATGGTCCTGAGTCTGAAGGAACTTGGCGTCAGGAGAAATTCTTTGGCGGTAAACCGCCGTCGTAAAGCAACTCTGACTCTGACTCAGGCTTTAAGGTCTCTGAATCATGTGGATGTATATAGTACAGCTGACGTTTCGGAGTTACATGCTGCCTCCATCTTCAGGGTAAAAGTATAACAATGTCAGGAAGTCTGGCTTTACGCTACTGTCCCAGAATTTCCTTCTGGTACTGGACAAAACCATGGAAACTCAGTCGGGACAGTCCCTCTGAAATACTAACCAATAAACTATTAAGTTAAAAAATATTGTTAAGAAGAAACTGAAGCCGAAGATGCGAAGTGGATAATATTAATATTCTGATCACATTCTGTAATTAGGATTTAATTTAACACGCTTGATCGTGTGCATTTCCAATTTGGTTGGTTAAGCACTCTAATACCCTCACGTCACATCAACCATTACGATCTGTTTAGCTCGTGACATGTATAGACCAGTAATGGCATAAACCAATCATGAATTAGCAATTACAATCAATATGTTTCAGTATGTAGAGGACATGCAGGTGTAAGGCAAACGCTGTTCATCGAACAGGGCCATTCTGAGACTAATATTAATACGAAATAAAGAGCAGCTAATGTAGCCAAAAAATATTGCAACAATTTCTGTGGCGAGAAAGTGGGTTGAGGTGGGACAGCTTCTGAATTCGATTCCGCAGGCTCGTGGTTCGAATTATAGACGGGACACTGATATGTTAACTGGTGTTTCTCTTAGTTTTCTTCAGTTCCTACACGTAAATTACGGAATAGTGCCTAGAAATAGACCACGGCCGCTTCCGTCGTTTTCCTTTCCAATTCATCATTCATTAAACATCCTAGAATTCGATACAGCATAACCTGAGTTTCTGGCACTTCCTTAAATGAACCATACGTACATAAAGAAAAAAAATGCCGTCACGTATGAGGGGGTTGCGTGACGAATATATCGGGTTCTGGATTGGGTGATTGGATTTACTGGCACCTCTATTACAATCACAACCGATTATAACAGCTCACACTCAATGGCTGCCTAAGACTAGCTCCATTCTTCACTGAACTACGAGTGTCTTCTCTTGCACTGCGACGAATGACGAACGAAGAATCATTTGCGACTGAACTCTCCTGGACTGTCTTAACATCCAAGCGAGCCGAATATAGATCACCGTGTTTCACAGATCCTCTATCATTCTGTTTTTCTGTATTTAAACTTTGCTGCGGGAACTGTTGTCCAGCAATGGATTATTCAACGGCTATTCTTTGCCGCGGGAACATGCTTACCGAACCATTGCCTAGCAATGGTCATATTCCTGCTTGTCACGAAAACGTATGATAGCGAGCCGTTGTCTAGCAATGGATTATTCCGCGGCTATTCTTTGCCGCGGAAACATGCTTACCAAACCGTTGCCTAGCAAAACACATATTCCGGCTTGTGACGAAAATGTGTGATAATGCTCCGTTGGCCAACAATGGACTATTCCGGCTTTCAGGAGTCATGTCACTTATCTCGTCGCATGAGGTTTACAAGTTACACGATACTGTCCGGTGAGACATAGTATCACAATTATGAAGGGCAAGTTGTGTTGGAGATGGCTGTCGTCATTGCTGTGCTACTGATAGAAACACCTAGACTTGAACCGAGTACCTTCTGAATGACTGATGTCACATCTGAGATAAGTATGCCAGGATAGCTCAGTCCGTACACCGACCAGGCTACTTGTCTGGAGACCAACGAATCGGGATTCGGTTCCCGGCAGGAGCAAGAGATTTCTCTCTTCTCCACAGCGTCCAGACCGACCCTGGGACCCCACCCAGCTTATTATGTACTTGCTCTTCGGTGGGTCTTTTCCCGGGGTATCCATTTAGTGCTGCATACGAAAACAATCGTCGTTTCGAGAATAGTAACTTCTGGGATATAACGCCGTGTATTATGATAAAATTTAACTGATGTTTCGGGTCAACGCATTGCCTCCATCTTCAAGATCGAAGAGTAAACCAAGCCCAGCTTCCTGTTTGCTTCTTGAAGATTGCTTGCTTGATTTACTCCTCGATTCTGAAGATAAAGGCAGCACGTTACTCCGAAAGTCGGCAGGCTTCTCTCAGACTACATGACGTGGCATTCCAGACGCTCTTCAAAGCAACCATCCTCAGTTATTCATTTTCCTTTAATGTAAGAGATCGCATTTTACACCCATAGAAAACTAAATAACTCTATGGAGATGAACCCTTCTTGAGAAGCCGCCAGTCGCTCAGCTACTCAAGAATGTGCCAATATTTTATGGAACCGAGGGGTAATTACCGTGTTCACAAGAGACCTCCACTGGTCCCTATCCTGAGTCAGATTAATCCAGTCCATACCACCCCATCCTATCTCTCTAAGATCCATTTGAATATTATTCTCCCACCTAAGTCTATGTTTCCCTAGTCGTCTTTTCCTTCTGGCTTTCCCACCAAAATCCCATATGCATTCCTCTTCTTCCCCATTCGTGCTACATGCCATGCCCATTTCATCCTCCTTAACTTGATCATTGTAATCACACTTGGCGAAGCGTACAAGTTATGAAGCTCCTCATTACGCAGTTTTCTCCAACCTCCTGTCACTTCATCCCTCTTTGGTCCTAATATTCTCCTCAGCAGCCTATTCTTCCCTTAATGTCAGAGACCAGGTTTTACACCCACACAGAAACACAGGTAAAATTATAGTCTTTTACACCCATACAAAACCACAGGCACAAATTATAGCTCTGTTATACTTGCATCGTATATAGAATCTACTCATGTGTTGAAACTCGAAATCAGTGCCATTTCCTGAACGCAATTGTGCATCAACAATTTCTGAGTGTTCAAAAATTCTCTCTTCTTTATACAAGGCTCGACTTACTTGGAACTTCAACCCGTTATCGAGACGATTACAGCCACCCCACACAGCTGAAGCTGAGAATCACACAATATCTGAACCAGTCCCTCTGAGCCTGACGACAGAATTAAACCCCTCCCAGCATCCCAACACCACCCTCTACCTCGCTGTTTGCTGTTCACTAGAGTCAGACAGGGAAGGGCGAAGCTGGAATTTACCGGGCAATTTAACACCAATTACGATTTTCAGAGAAGAGGAGAAAGGTACCACAGAGTGGGCCGACTCTTAGCTCAGGGCACTGGAAAAGGGGGTGGGTCTCGCTGGTCTTTTGTAGAAGGGCAGTCAGTTGCGCCGGCGGAGGGGAGGGTCTCCACAGGGAGTTCAGTAACAGAATGAAGTAATAAGGTACTCCGTTCTAACCAACTTTGTTGTTAAAAATAGACTTAAACCAATAGACAGCCCAAGTCACGTTTTCTTTTTAAAATATAGACTAGCAATCTTAAGACATTATCTGGGATAACTGTACCCCAACGAAAGTAAGGAGACTCTTATTACGGTAAACCTTCGTTATAACGGACTGAAAGGTCGGGGCGTTATCGCCGATGTCTGCTGTAACCAAGTTGAGAGGTATTCACGCATCTACACCATAGGTTACACAGTCAATACATGCAATAAACATAGAAACACAGAGTGAATACATAAAGGTTTTTATTTTTAATTTTAAATAGTTTTTACCTACAAAACCTTCTTAGTGTCTCACCATCCTAAGTTCTCTCACTCATGGAGCTGAGCCCTTCTTGAGAAGCCGCCAATTGTGCAGGTACTCAAGAACTCCCCAGCACTTTACGGAACTCGAATGTTCATTACCGTGTACACAAGAGCCCTCCACTGCTCTCTATCCTGAGCCAGTTCGATCCGGCACATACCATCCGTTCCTAGCTCTTTAAGATTCATTTTAATAATGTCCACCCACCTACGTCTTGGTCTTCCCAGTGGTCTCTTTCCTTCTGGCTTTCCTACCAATATCCTATATGCATTCCTCTTCTCACCCATTCTCTAAAAGTTCACAATTGTAAACGTAAAAAAGAAAAGGGCTGTACCTTTGCTTAACTAATTAAGCACTACACCATGAAGTTTCATGGGGAAATTGGTGTATAGAAGAAAGTTTTCTTGACCTCGGCACTAGTTGGAGGTGACCGGTCAGCTTCACGCCATGGCCTCTTTATCCCCAGAGAAAGAGTCCCCGATACCCATTGAATTCGAGGCCGGGCGGGCCCCAGAATCAGAAAAGAGAAGAACATCGCTCCTACCGGGACTCACACTCCAACCCCTCGGCCGTAGCCAGTCGCTTTACCGACTGCGCTGTCCCAGAGCTTCATTCACAATGTTACATAGTGTAATTTAATATAAAACAAAGCTGACAAGTACATAGAACACCATTTGTATGTATATTTCACAAACAATAAACGAATTAACTTAATTTCACTCATCTTTTATGGTTTTCGTGTAAATTTATTTGAGAACCAAAAGCTCTGCCAGGTTCAGTCCATTATAATGAGGAAGTTCGTACAGCATAGTCCGTCTTTACAAACTTACAGTCGCTCAGTTAGTCAAGAAATTGGTTGTGCCATAGCTCAGACAGTTAGTCGGCGGGCTTCCCCCAGCGGCGGTCCTGATTCCAGCTCAGGCCACGTCATGTGGATTTGTGGTGGACAAAGTGGCACTGGACAGGTTCTCTCCGAGTATTTTGGTTTCCCCTGCCAATTCTCATTCAACCAACTGCTCCACACTCATCATCATCTAGCATCTGGGGCTGGTACAGTAGGCACGATAGTGGCTGACGTACAAAGTGAACTTAGTCTCACCCCACCCCACGAAACTAAACTAACAAATGGACCTTGATCGCTTTTCTGTTTCTTAATACTATACACAGTCGGCAGGACTCCTTGGACGGGGGATCATCACGACGCAAGGCCGCTACCTGCACACATAAGAACACAGACACAGAATAATCGCACACAGACAGCCATACCTCGAGTGGGATTCGAACCCACGATGCCACTGTTCGAGCTGGTGAAGATGGTTCATGCCTTAGACCTCGCGGCTTAAGGGCCGAGAAGGCCCACCCCTTATACATTCATTCATACATACATTACTATATGAATAAGGCCGCAAAATAGCTCAAGCGGTTAGTCGCTGGCTTCCCATCGCGGCGGCCCGGGTTCGATCCCGGGTCTGGTCAAGTGGGATTTGTGGAGGCATAGTGGCTTTGGGGCAGGTTTTCTGCGAGTACTTCGGTTTCCCCTGCCAATCTTCATTCCACCAATTGCTCCACAATCACCTCACCTATCATCTGGGGCTGGTAAAATAGTCCAGAAGTGGCCGCAGTACAAGGGACTTAGTCCCACCCCACTAGCAATAGAAGAAAATAGTATATGAATAAATAACAAAGAGTGAAAGAATCCTAAGTTTGTATGTAAATAAAGGTGAGACATATTGCAAATTCTATGAACTTCAAACGGAGCCGGGTATCTAAGTCATATAGAGACGGACTACGGGGTTCGATTCCTGAAAGGGGGAGTACATTTTCCTCTACTCGACAGTGTCTAGACCGGCTCTGGGATCCATTCAGCCTCCTGTGGATTGGATGCAGGGGCCTCTTCTTCCAGGGGTTAAACGGCCGGGGCGTGAAACTAATCACTTACAACCTAGTTCCGAGATCAACAATGGTTGAGCTATACCTCCATTTCCCCATGAGTTTTCATGGTGTGGTGCCTAGTGAATTAAGCAATCAAACACAGGGACAGCTGTTTTCATGAGTTAGTTTAGCTGTTACCGAGCTCAAGTCGGCCTTAGCATTTCCTAGTAATGGCTGCGAAAGTAGTTAGGTTCTGCACAAACATTTGAACTGCCACTAAAATTCAACACAATGGAAGTATAAAAGCAGTCGGCAAGCGTCTCCGCGCACAGCGACGTAACGCATCGCAGGAAACTGACGCTCGGCTCAGCGCCCTAATTTAATCACGGACTTTCAAGCCCAGCTGTTGCCCCCAAGGTTCTACGGAAGCAGGATGAAGATTGGTGACCGCGTGACGTCTGTGTTCTTATCTCTGCTTCCCTGCTTCGAGTACTGTACTGTGACATGTAGACCCGTTGCTAGGGAACGCCTCGGCAAACAAGGCAGCAACAAATTCTCAACCAACAATAGAGTAGACCCATTTCTAGGCAAAGCCCGCAATACACGCACGCAACAACAGAACCGGTATCGCCAGATGTGTTTTCTATGTTGTTCGCATATAGCCATTGTCGGGCAGCGGATGTGTTTCCTGTGCTGTGCTCCGACCGGATCTATATAACGAGAACCCAACAATAATTGACAGTTCAGCTTTGTTCAGTTGTCGGTTTAAAGTTAGCATGTCAAAAGAAGGCTTTATGTGTGCTGTAGTTACAGTCAGACTCTTATAGATCCGTTGCAAGGATAAGGCTAGTGAAGAGTGAGAAGACTTAGCGTGTCCTTGTGATTTTTGAAGTGTGTAGATCATCGGTAGCCGTATAATTTATTGTGATTATGAATGATTTTACAAGGAGTGATCAATAAATTCAATTACCAAAACAAACCCCTTCTTATAAGTCACCCATACACGTGACAGTATATTCAACGAAAGCGTAACCAACAATCTCGTAAACTGTTATTTACTGATTGGTGACTTACTTTGCTCGAGACGTAATTAAGGTGGTTAGATGTTGGCCTCCTGCCGGGGAGCCTGGACTTCAGTCCCGGGTGGCTTCATGTGAGATCCGTCATTCTTGACCTCGGCACTATATGGAGGAGAGTGGTCACCTTTACCCTCCGGCCGCTTTACCTACCTCTATCCATTGGATATGAGGCCGCGTGGGCCTCAGAGCCTATCTCAACGCTATGGGAAAAAGGGAAATTTTGCCTCTGCCGGGAATAGAACCCCAGTCGTAAAGCCTGCAGCTCGTCGCTATACAGACTGAGCTACCAAGCCTCTTAAGAAGAAATACAAAAGAAAGAATTCCCAAGTTCTTTACTGCACGTAGTATTACTGTGCTAGAAGCTAGAGGTAGCCATTTTATACTGAACTTGTAGTTGCTTACGGAACACCTAAACGTGGTATCATTCGATTTCCTACATTGCTCCTCGGTATTCTAACGCAGTTTCTGAATTCTATTCTCTTGCTCCTGATCGGTGTGCATATGAGGCTTCAAAAGTCAAATTTCACTGTGTTTTCAAGTTTCTCCAAGATATCCCCAACAAATATCTTATATCACTCGATTGCCATAACAAAATTTCATTTATTACATAACACAAGAATTGCACACAACATTGTTAGATGAAACTACAGTGACTGCATAAAATAACAGAAGCTGTCAGAGAAAACAGCCAAGTAGCTTCAAACATGGCTTCAAAATAAAAAGAAGCATCGTTTTGTTTGTACGTCTGAATCAGTTTTGAGCTAAACAGACCATAATTATATGTTAATTCTGTAGCGGCGATCCGGAACTGTTTAAACCCGGCGTGTCACTTAAATATTCCTATGAACTAAAAAAATATGTGGGCACGCAGTAGCGTAGATGGTTGAGACATTCTGCTACAAGCCAAAAGGTAGCGGGTTCGGTTCCCGATGAGGTTATTGGATTCTTTTCCAGTTCACGTAGTCATTTCAGCCGCATTGTATCCCCCGGATCGACTCAGCCTCTTCAGAAATGAGTAACAAGGATCTCTCTGGGTGGTAAAGGGTGGCGGGCGTGTAAGACTGACAACCTTACCGCCATCTGTGAGTCAATTGTGTAGAAAATGTTGAGGCCTCGACGTCTCACAACTCTATGGGCCTCCACGGCCTGTTACAGGGATAATTTTACCTTTACCTAAAAAATATATTTAAATTTATGTTTAACGTAATAATTAACCAGCGATCTAAAATCATAGCGAGATCATTATTTCACATTATTGTAACTGAAATATTGGCACATAACTCACTCGTGCAGATGAGCCCTTCTTGAGAAATCTCACATCGTGCAGGAAATAGTGGCACATAACTCAGTCGTGCATATGAGCCCTTCTTGAGAAGCCTTACACCGTGCAGGAAATATTGGCACATAAAATACAAAAATGCAGGGCTTCATTCAGTTCCTCCTGCGGCCAAAGCAGCACATTTAAGCACCCCTGTCCTCGACATTGCTATCAGGGGAGAGACTACTGCTGTGGCGTGCTGGGGATACACGAACTACAACCCTTCAGAGCAACCCCATGTGTGTTAGAATACAAACAACACATGGAAATACAAATACCATGTAGTCGCTCAAACGTGAATTACAACCCCTCAAATTCAGCATCCAGCATCTAATTTTCATTTTCAAAACATCGCGAGAGGGTTTCTGTGCAAGCAGACTAACAAACTACTTCTGCTTGTTTTTAAGTAGTGATACTTCATTAGACAAACCAAAACTTCCACTTTCCATTCCCCTTCCTGGACAGCGTCGTGAAGCGAAGGTAAATGTCTAATTAAGCACCACGACATGAAGACACAAGGGGGAGTGGAGGTATAGTTCCACGCATACTTAACTTCGGTATAGTGGTGGTGTAAGGGGCTGAACAGCCTGGGCTCGACTCCTGGCAAGGGCAAGAGATTTTTCTCTTCTCCGTAGTGCCCACACCAGTTCTTGAGCCCAATCCGCCTCCTATCCAATGGATAACTTGGTCCTTTCCTCGGGGTAAAGCGGCAGGCGCGTGAAGCTGGCCACTCACCTCCATTTAGCGCCTAGTTGAAGAATGGTGAACCTATACCTCCACACCCCCATACGTTTGCATAGTACCTAATCAAGTAATCAGAGGGACTATTCCTCTTCAATAGGTCAACGGTCATCTCTACGCTTTGGCCGTTTTACCCCCGTGGGAGAGGTGTCGGTATCCAGTGGTGAGCATGCCACGTGGGCCCCAGACGCCGAGGAGAGGAGACCCGCCGGGAATTGGTATTTATAGCACCTCGTGGAGAATAAGACATAGTCGATATCCGAAATG
>NW_019727096.1:689400-724230 GCF_002891405.2 Cryptotermes secundus
CAATCACCCTCACCTATCATCTGGGGCTGGTACAATAGGCCAGAAGTGGCCGCAGTACAAGGGACTTAGTCCCGCCCCACTAGCAATAAAAAGAAACTATGAATACAATGACCAATCTTCATTTCTTCTCTAGTTTTAGGTGTCTCATGCTAACCCGATATAAAGTCAGAGTTGGTGGTCCATGAGGTTCATGGCTTGCAACAGACGAGATTCAACAAGGTGGAAGAAACGCTAACATAACAATACCAAGCGTCAAATTGCAATGCTTGGTTAGATAAATTTCTGAGCTAGAAGATTCCTAAATCATTAATTATCCTTTTAGTAAGAGGAGTAAAATTAATGGATTTTCCAACAACTAAAAACCATATACGATTTGAGGTTTTCAGGGCCGTGACTAAGAAGAATGTTGTCTTGTGGGATGTTACACCGAGTAGATCTTGTGTGAACAGAAGTTTCGGACGAACGTTTCACCTCCATCTTCATGGTAGAGAAATACGCAAGCGAGGAACCAGCGTGAGCAGGTTGCTGCTCACTGAGCCACCTGCTCACGTAGTTTCCTCGCTCGCGGATTTTTCTAACATGAAGATGGAGGCGATACTTTCCTCTGAAATGTCGGTTGGTGTTTTCGACTGGTGACTCAGTCTGCAGCCACCTGCTCAGGCTGGTTCATCATTCGTAGATTTTTCTACCCAGAAGATGGAGGGATACGACCCTGCGAAATATTGGTTCGCACAAGACCTACAAGGCGCCACATCCCAGAAGACGATATTCAACTAAGAACCATATTCTTGTGACACACCCTGATGGATATTACGAAGTCTGGGTTCGATATTTTGCTGTATAGGATATTACTTTAAAATGTTGCATGATGCATGCTGGAAAGACGCTTTATATTTAACGTTTGAATAATGTATAAGTCGTAATTCAAAGTTCCGCCATATAAATCCCTTCAGTTGTTACGAGGCCAACACGCGATGGGTGACGTTGATTTATGGGTGACAAATGACATTTAATTACAATGCTTTATTTTTTGTTCATTCTGTCCTGTTACAGAATCAAGGCGCAATGTTGTCGTCCATAAATTTCTTAATGAAGATAAGAAAATCGAATGAAATTAACAGAAGGTATACATTAACTTTTATTGTTCTTATTCTTTACCAAGACATGTTTGGAACGTGCAGATCACCATTATGTGATAAGGCATTTTTGGTGAGACTAAGTCCCTTGTACTGCGGCCACTTCTGGCCTGTTGTACCAGCCCCAGATGATAGGTGAGGGTGATTGTGGAGCATATTGGCAGGGGAAACCGAAGAACTCGGAGCAAACCTGCCTCAGTGCCACATTGTCCACCACAAATCCCACCTGCCCAGACCCGGAATCGAACCCGTGGCCGCCGCGGTGGGAAGCCAGCGACCAACCGCTTGGGCTATGGCGCGGCCCTTACTGGTTGCCTTACGCACGGAACAGATTTGATGCTGCATTTGCGGTCTCGATTGTGACATCGTGTAGTCTGGTAGGTGTGTGTCAATGTTTCGGAAGAGAATATTGCCTCCTAAACAAGCAGGCTATACGTTCCTACGAAACGTCGGTAAATATCCATTATATTGCAGCGTGTAGATCCGTTACTGGGTAACAACCTTGAAACAAACAACGAAATACCCGCTGCTGGGCAACAGATTCTCAATTATACGCAGCCGTTACTGAGCAACGCCTTCGCAAACAAACACGTTCCCACGGAAACGATTGGAACAACAATAGAAGAACGGTGTCCTGTGTGGTCTGTGCCGCGGCCGTTTCCAGGCACAACTCTGCGGCAACGAATCCAGACACAATAGGAGAGCTGTGTTTTCTGTTGATCCGTGCCGAGATATTATAACCGGGACGCTTTGGGGCAACTACTTAATTGCAACAGTGCTCAGTTGAAAGTTCAGCTGTGAAAAGTAGATTTTATATCTGGCATTTGGAGTGTGTAATTAAGTGAGACTGTTACAATTCCTGTGTTAAAATCCGTTGCCAGGAAACGGGTGGTGGAGTCTGCAATAGACAGAGGACATTAGTCTGTGTGTGAAAGTAATCTGTAAGGTGTAGTCACGAGTCGTGAATGTGTAAGTGGTCAATAAATCGAGTCAGCAATCCAAACCCCGTCTACACGTATAGTCATCCATATTACGCGATAATATTGCATGATGTTACATTTCAAAGACCACCGTGGGAATCTCAAATCTCCTATAATGCAGTTAGATTTATAGTATAATTTTTATCATGAAAAAAAAGGACATACTTTGTTTTTAAAGATTCTCCTTTGATGTAGAGTAATATGAAATGATCCTAAAGCATGAAACATTTCACTCCTAAGAACTAAGGAACACTGGGAAGAACAAGAGATGTTCCCAGGTACTTGTACAAAAGTTATGCCCGATACATAAGTCAGGTTGGACACCAAAACTCATGAACAAGTTAGGTCGATAAACGACCTTGTTGTAAGTTCAAGGGAAGCCGCTGAAACATATATAGGTGCCCTGCATCGACCCAACCCCCTAACATTCGGTTTCTTGATGTGCCTAAGCATACTAGGCGATGCTAAGGGCCAAGACACACGGAGCGGTTTTCGCCGACTCGGCGCCTAGTTCTATTGCATCAGATAGGATGAAAACAGACAAGGCAGTGCTCGCCGACAGGCGGCAGATTTGCCGACTCTGCCTGTCGTCTGCAGGCGGTGCAGCGAGCGGTTTGAAGACTTGCTCCATAGATTGAATACATTCTCAGCAGTTTCTGACGCGGCCGCCGAGTCGGTGTACAGCATCGTGTGTCTAGTCACAAGGCTGCGGCCGAGTCAGCAAAAACCGCTCCCTGTGTCATCGCCCTAACTCAGTTACAAACGCTCAAGTTCTCCGGAAATCTGATTTTTCGTGTTGCTTCTTTAATATTACACGAGAACAAAATATTTAACGAACTCGACGTATCAAGGTTCTCCTCATTCAGAATCTATCAGCCCAGCCTTTTATGTAATCCGAAGGTTCACTGCCGTCTTCACTACACCCCGACGCTGGTCCACTGTAATATTATTCTCCCATCTACGTCTCGATTAACAAGGGTATAAAGACGTATTCAAATTTTCCGACGTCGTTTTCCAAAATACATCCTTGCTTATTGGTTCAGGTAAAGAAAAAATTCAACACTCATATAAAATAATGGGTAAAATAATACTTTCAGCTGATTAGTGTGTACTGAGGAGTTCTCGGCTGGAGATTGGATTTATTGACCACTTTAACACACGACTCGTGACTACACTTTACAGTTCAATGTTATACACTAATGTTCTCAGTATGTTACACTCTCCACAAGTCGTTTCTTGGTAACGGTTTTACAGTATAAATTCTTCAGTTTATGTGCTCACGTCGTTGCCTGCTGGTTAATACTCCACAACTGAACTCATTTATTCAACTAACTCCCAGGCTGGCGGCCATCTTACATCAACCTCCTAGTCTTCGTTTCACAGACTGACTTACTGAGTCTAGTAGAGACTTATGTTAACGACCGACGGTCAGTCGGCCAGTGTCTTGGAATAAAGTACTCATCTGGGGCTTATGAATAGATCTTTATTATTGTCAGACAGTTGCGGGTTTGTTGATGTGGTGCGCTCTCTCTGACGAGAAGACGGGTCTGTCCTTTAGAATTGCTGATGGTCCTCGCCAGCACAGCCATTCTCAGGTCCGAGGCCCGTGGGGCCCGAAAACATATTTTACTGTCTCAGATTCGAATCTTCCCATTTTTGCGCCTCCTACTACTCGCAGGGCTACGGTGGATGCATTAGACCCTGCCTCCGTATTTCTCCAAACTGTCCAGTTTATAAATCTCAGCACGGACCGCATAGAACACATCATTTCCAACAGTTTCTCTATTGTTGCGTGTGGATTCGTTGCTGTGGGAACATGTTTGTTTCGCTGTCGTTACCTTGCAACCGGTATCTTATGGGTAACTGTATCTTATGGCATGTGACATCATGTAATCTATTATAAGATCACAGATGTTTCGGACTAATACGCTAACGCCATCTTCACAGTCTAAGATATGCTACGAAAGAAACAATGTAGTAAGATCTTTAGAAATGCCGTCGAACTTCTGTGCAATTACATATCTTCACATCTCAGAAGATAACACTATTAATAGTCATCGCTGTGAATACCTAAAATCCTACATAAATTATTCGTATTACATGAAGCCTTACAAAAACTGGCCTACAGTTCGTCATCTAAATAAACCGAAATCTTATGAAGCACTCTAATTTATAAAAACACTTGGCTAAAAAGTAAATCCCTGTGCAACGGGCGTTTTTCCTTGTTTGTTCGTTCACTAACAGGTCTGCGTAAAAATGCTCTTATATTTTCTATTAAAAGCATAGATAAGCTATATTATTTTGGTATTATGTTTTATAAATCGGGGGAAATAAATAATTACAAAGTTTACGAATTGAATTAAAAAAAAATTTGTTCATGGAACACATTTATTGTATGTAACAGAAATGAGTACCAGGAATTAAATAAATAATTTTTCTGGGGAGTAAAGCGCGGCCGGCGCGTAAGGCTGGCAACGTTACCGCCATCTTTGAGCCGATTGTCTAGATAATGTGGAACCCTCAACGTCTCACAACCCTATGGGCCTTCATGACCTGTTAAAGGGATAGATTTACTTTTTTTTTATGCTCCTAGATTTGTTATGACACGTTATTTGAGAAGCCGATCATAGTTGCTGAGCGGTCTAAGGCGTAAACTGTCTTCGCTTGCTCGAAGGTTGGGATCGTGGGTTCAATCCCACTAGAGGCATGGATATCTGTGCGAGTTTATTCTGTGTTTGCATTGTTCTCTGTGTAGATAGCTGCCGTGAGACGGGCTGATCCTCCGTCCAGAGAGTCCTACTGATTGTATATGGGTTTAAGAAAATGAAAAAGCGGCCAAGGTCTAACTGTAGAGCCATCAATAATAGATAGATGATATTTCAGAGTACTTCCTAAAACGTCATATCTGTCCACATATTTGTGCCCTGTCCGGACTTCACTGAATACCTAGTAATCATTTACAAAGCTACACGGCGTCAAAGCAAGAAAACCATAGTCCAAATGAATGGTCAAGTGCATATCCCTCGGAGAAAAGAACACGGGACCTTTCAGAGATCGGATTGGCGGCTATCGGAGTCTTTCTGGAAGTGGTCATCACGAGGAATATCCCAGCACCCCCGGCAGGAATCGAACATCAGTCATGTAGCCAATAAACAGCCACATTAACTTGTTTCATTGTCATTAGGCAGTTCTGCAAGACACGAACCCTCCCATTCGGCCATTGGACGCGGAGGGCGACCGATATACGGAAATAGAACGTCAGTGCACTACGCAATATAAATCAACATTGAAACAATGTCCCCTGTAGTGTTTACGCATTGCTTCGAGCACTAGTCGAAGAGTTTCCAGTGCAGATAAGCAACACGCAGGAAGCACACATGAAACACCGTCCTGATAAATGGCCATTACAGATAACTGCCCACCTTTCCTGACACTACCAACGCCTATCGTTGTAATACAATCATTGCACGGAAACAAAAGTTTAGTTTGTTTACTTTAGTTTCTTACGGTGGGGTAAGTCTAAGTCCACTTGGTACATCGGCCACTAATTCGCCTATTGTACCAGCCTCGGATGGTAGATGATGATGAGTGTGGAGCAGTCGGTGGAACGAGAATTGGCAGGGGAAACCGAAGTACTCGGAGAAAACCTGCCCCAGTGCCATTTTGTCCACCACAAATCCCACATGACTTCACCTGGGCTCGAACCCGGGCCTCCGCGGCCAGAAGCAGGCGGCTAACCGCCTGAGCTACGGCACGAAACTAAATACGTATAAGCTAGCCTTTAAGAGATTATAACTTCCAACACGCAAACTAATCTACTGAAACCACGGACATCTACATTGGTTAGAACGTTTTATCTAGGCCTCTTGTACATTCTCCTTGTCCTGGTTACCGCGTCCTTAAAGGCTGAAGGTCCTTCAGGCAAGTATTACCCTCATTGATTTGATCACTATAATAATAATAATAATAATAATAATAATAATAATAATAGGTAATTTTGTTAAATTGGTAAACATTAAGCCTACAAATTCTGAAGCCTCTCATTAAGAATCTTCTGATCTTTCCTGGTAATTCATGCCTCTTAGGTCCAAGTATTCTTCTTGGCACCCTATTATACACACAAAACACCCTTATTCTATACTACGGCCTTCTGAGATGTTAAGTCGTGCAGTCTGGCAGACGGGTACAGGCACTCCGAAAGAATGTGTCTTCTACCTTAAAGGCTGGTACCTGTTTGCCAAACCACACGGCGTCATATCACAGAAAAAACAGACAAAAAGCAAACTCCGTGGCTTGTAGTCCGCAAGTGAACTATACCCACCTAGTGACCGCCTCTTGTCGGCGAAATTAGTGTCAAATTTGCGGATAGGGGGTGTCACATGGTCAGCGCAACGGATCCCCAAGGCCGTTAATCTCGGTTTTCTAGACCGGAGCCGCTATTTCCCTGAAATAGCTCCTCAATTATCCTCAGGAGGCTGAATGAACCCCGTTCCAGACCCACTACTTCTTAGAAAAACTGGTAGCGCCGGAAATCGAGCCCGGGACTTCTGGAACTCTGATCGCTAGACCACAGAGTCTGTCCATAACAGAAAACAGTAATAATAATAGTCTATGCCATGGGAAAGGTGAAAAAAGTAAACCTATCCCTGGAACAGACAGTGAAGGCCCATAGTGTTGTGAGACCTAGAGGTTCCCACATTTTTCAGACAATCGGCTCACAGAGGTTGTCAGCCCCGGCCGCTCTCTACCACCAGGAAGATTTCTGGTAGTAATTTCTGTTAGAAGCTTAGTCGACTCCAGGACCATAATACGGATATAAGGATTAGGTCAACTGAAAAATTCAATGTCCTCATCGAGAATCGAACTTGCGACCTTCAAGTTTGTAGCAGTGTGCCTGAACCAACTACGCTACCGCATAACCACACTACTTGCCACGAGGAACTCAAATCTTACACACTCCTTCTAGAAACGAATCTTCCATTTGTGTGAGACAGAACGCTTAATAAACTTATAAGGAACAGGTAAATTTACAGGCTTGAAGAGGCCTGTTTTAATTTCTATGTTTATAATTTGTTTGTGGACTATAAGGATATTAATGAGCCGTTAAAGCGCAGTCGGTATAGTCACTGTCTACGGGCTGCACGATCGAGGGGTCGGAGTTAGAGTCCCGGTAGGGTCAAGAATTTTCTCTTCTCCAAGTCACTGAAGCCGGCTCTGGGGCCCACCCAGCCTCTTATCCATTGGATACCGCGGTATCTTTCGCCGGCGGTAAAAGCGGCCGGGGCATGAAGCTGACCATTCACCTCTAGCTAGTGCCGAGGTCAAGAAAATTTTGGATCTATACATCCACTCCCTCATACGCTTTCATGGCGTAGTGCTTAATTACTTAAGCACAAGGACAACATTACCTTTACTTTATGGGTATTCGGAAGTATGAACCCATATTGTATGTAATGTAAACTGTATATTTTAGCCATCCCACAGTTCAAAATCGTGACGCAAGCTTATGGAGGGGTAATGAGATGTGAAATCATGGGAATATTTCACATTTAATATTTTAATTTGAGAAGATTATTCAGGAATTTTTAATCAAAATCCATGTTCATTGTTCAAAATTAATATGAAAATTCCACTTAGAATTCAGAGCTTTTTAATTTTTTCAAAAGAGCCCCATTTCTCTTACTCTCTCTTTCGTAATCCTTGTGATATTGTCCAGGTCCGTTATTCTTGTCTGTCTGGCAACGTCAGAAGTAATTAAATATTACATAAAGCGAGAACAAAAGAATTAGCTTCCCCCCGCAATACATTGCAATCTCTTTTTAATTGCTACCATTCACTAGCAGGAAGTGGTGTGTGAGTGTGTGTGTAAGGGATGTGAGGATTGAAATAGCAAATCCACCACAATGTGTATTTTTAATGGAGCTAAATCCGTCATTCTTTTATCACGAAAATTACTAATTGATAACTCACCCCCCCACCCCCCAAAACAACGCACTAGGAAACAATTAGGCCCATAACATACGTCATCATTTGAAGACACATTATTCTCCGATCATCGAGAGTGTTCATTATTCCAAAATTTTAAGAAAAGCCAGTTAAATATGGAAGTATGTTCCATATCTTTATTAAATAAGATTACAGTACGAGAACCACTGTGTAATTCAATTTAAGCTTCTGTCTTGTAGTCGAGGAGTGTTCTAATATCGGCAGTTGCAACGATTAACCTGATTAAGGTTTTCATGGCTTCCTTCAGCCTTTTTTGACAAATTCAAAGATAATACCTTAAATAAGATCAAGGCTGCTTCTTCCAATTCATTATCCACTACCATCCCACCAAATAATTTTAGGAAAAGTGTTAGGAAAGTGATAAATAAGGTGAAGAGAAGGTGTGGGCTAAATCATCCAAAAATGCATTGAAGTGAAGTGAATTGAAGTGAGGTGAAGAGAAGTAAAGTGAAGTGAAACGGAATGAAGGGAAGGCCATGGTGAAATGTGAATGCATCAGTTCATGACATTACGTATTTCATGACTTAATATTTAGTGTATAGTATGCTTGTTTTCTATTACTATTAATTTATATAAATGTAGTTGTAATTATATTTGCATTGTATTCACTGTGTGTAATGTGTCCTTTATGGTTTGTGTAGTTTTGCTTGTTGTGTTTTCGACGTCTTATTTTGTGTGATGTGTGTTATTTGTGTGTTCTGTCTTATTGTAGTATCACTACTACCGGGTGAAAACCTATTTGCAGTTAAAATAAATAAATAATAATAATTACTTATTTATGAAGCTATGCTACAAGCCGGAAGGTCGCGGGATGGAATCCCGATGAGGTCATTGGATTCTTTTCAATTTACCTAACCCTTCCAGCCGCAATATGGCCTTGGAGTCGACTCAGCCTCTAACAGAAATGAGTACGGGGAATATTCTTGGGAGTAAAGGGCGGCCGGCGTGTAGGGCTGACAAGCTTACCGCCATCTGTGAGCCGATTGTCTAGAAAATGTGGGAACCTCAACATCTCACAACCCTATGGGCCTTCACGGCCTGTTACAGGGATACCTTCACTTACTTATGGAGCTGAGCCCTTCTTGAGGAGAAGACAATTCTGCAGCTACGCAAGTATTTCCCAGCATTTTATGGAACTCGAAGGTTCATTACCGTGTTCACAAGAGCACTTCACTGGTCCTTATCCTGAGCAAGATCAATCAAATCCATACCATCCTATCCTGTCCCTCTAAGATCCATTTTAATATTGTCCACCCAACTATGCCTTGGTCTTCCCAGTGGTCTCTTTCCTTCTGGCTTTCCCATCAATATCCCATATACATTCCTCTTACCCCCCATTCGTGCTACATGACCTGCCCACCTCATCCTCCTTGACTTGATCATTCTAATTATACTTGGAGAAGAGTACAAGTTATGAAGCTCCTCATTGTGCAGTTTTTTTCAACCTCTTGTCACTTCATCTCTCTTCGGTCACAATATTCTCCTCAACACCCTGTTCTCAGACACCCTCAGTCTATGTTCCTCCCTCAATGTCAGAGACAAAATTTGACACCCATACAGAACCACAGGCAAAATTATAGTTTTCTATATTTTAATTTTTATGTCTTTGGACAGCAGACGAGAAGACAAAATGTTCTGGACTGAATGGTAGCAAGCAAAAAAATAATAATAATAGAAATAATTCCACGCTATACAGTCTGAGTTACTGACAGCGTTCTTAAATAAACTACAAATAAATAAAATAAATTTGAAGTCGGTGTTTCTTTGCTTTGTAACATATAGTACCTCAACACTCGCTCTGTCTTAGGGCAATAGGGACGCGTCACGTTACCAGCACTCGTTGCTGTCTTGATTAATGATATTCTCTGAACGTCTGTCGGCAATGGCGTATGAATTAGTAAGGTCACATGCAAACAGAGAGCAAGAATGATCCTCATATGTTGAACACACATCACAATGTTACTTTTTTATAACCATCTGTAACAAAGCAGCAGCAGAAACCGAAGCAAACCTATCAGCTTACAAACAACACAAACACGCGGACAGAACTGACTGCGTGGTGTTTTAAAACCTTGACAGAAATGTCAGACATTTTCCTACTCACCGTGTTCAGTATGAGAAGACACCCTCTCTGTTAAAACATTCTGGGGATGATGTGTCACGGGTGGTGGCATTCACCACCACCAAAAACACCGCCATCATAAAAGAAGCATTTCTCTTGTCACTTTTTTTTTCTCTCTCTCTTCAGGTCGTCACTTCCGCAACAGTGAGGTCACACACTACGCTGCAGTGTTCGGAAGTTTCACAATGCCTAACTGTAAAACTAATGGATTTTAACATTACAAGTGAGAAATCACGAAATTTTCAGCAATATGCAGGCACCTGTCTTTCCGGGAAGGGAGTTGCAAATTTCGAACTTCACACAAAAAACTGTTATATCTGAGAAAGCGCGACTTTCTTACCCCTACTTTGAGTGTGGGGCATGCGGTAGCGTAGTTGGTTGAGTCACTATGCTACAAGCCGGAAGGTCGCGGGTTCAAGTCCGATGAGGTCATTGCTTTTTTTTTCAATTGACTTAATCCTTCCAGCCAAACTATGGCCCTGGGGTCGACCTCAGCCTCTAACAGAAATGAGGTAACGGGCGGTCGGAGCGTAAGGCTGAAAACCTTGCCGCCATCTGAGAGCCGATTGTCCAGAAAATGTGGGAACCTCAGCATCTCACAACCCTATGGGCCTCCACGGCCTGTTAGAGGGATTAAAAATTGAGTCTGTACTACGAAGTTACGAAATATTCGGATACCACGATTTTCTCAACATCTGCAAGTTCCTAGGAAATTTATGTACAAGTCAGAAGGTCTAATGCTCTAACCAACTTCCTCGATAGAAAGTAGCCATCATAAGTTCAGAACTTATTTTTCAAATACGAATTTCATTACACGTTTATGGAAAGAAAACTGTATGCAGTTAACACAAAGAATTACTGCTTTTTTTTTTACTTCTTTCCATCGTTTGGTATTCTAGAAAATAGAAAACACGACGTTTCGGAAACTGTATCTGTTCCCGTCCTCAGAACCATTTAGGATCTACTTGTATGCAGTTAAGTAAGTATGTATGCATGTGTTCCTGTACATATATAAAGTAAAGAAAAAAGTAAAGGTATCCTTGTACAGGACGTGGAAGCACATAGGGTTGTGAGATGTTGAGGTTCCCACATCTTCTAGAAAATCGGCTCATAGATGGCGGTAAGTTTGTCAGCTCTAAGCGCCGACCGCCTTTTACCCCCAAGAATATTCCTGGTACTCATTTCTATTAGAGTGAGTCAACCCCAGGGCCATAGTGCGGCAAATTGAAAAATTCCACCTCATCAAGAGCCAGGATAGCTCAGTAGGTATAGCGATTGGCTACGGGCTGGACGACTGAGGGGTCGGATTTCGAGTCCCGGTAGGGTCAAGAATTTTCTCCTCTCCAAATCGTCCAGACAGCCTCTGGAATCCACCCAGTCTCCTATCCACTGGATACCGGGGGTCTTTCCCAGGAGGTAAAGCGGCAGGGTCGTGAAGCTTAACCACTCACCTCCATCTAGTGCCGAGGTCAAGCAAATGTGGATCTATACATCCACTCCCCCATACGTCTTCATGGCGTGGTGCTTAATTCGTTGAACACAGAGACAACTTTACCTGTACATACATATGAATGCAATGTGTATTTGAGCGCGCAAGGTAGTCGGTCATGTTTCGGCTTTAGTTTTCAAGTACTTACTTCGAATCTCGGTTGCAACCATCCACAGAAAAAGATTTTTCGTAGTTTCTTAACTCCTAATGTGCGAATACCGGAACATTACATTTAAATAGGGCACAACCATTCCCTTCCCTGTTCACCGTACACAGTCATCCTCGCTCCTACTCTTACCCTATGTAATAAACATCTTCAGTTGTAACAGCGGCATTAAATAACTCACGTACCGCGCGTGTATGTTTGTTTATATTGGGAAAGGGTCTGTGCTTATGACGTGCAGTCAGTCGGGATGTTTGGGGGGGAGGGGCGCTGAACGCTTGCAACGTCCCGCAGAGCTGACACGATGCACACTGTCGCAATCTGGTGACGGCGGCTGTCTCTCAGCAGGAGTCAAATGGATACCTCCTTTATACGACTGAGTTTCCGGTCGCCTTGTATGTAGACATAGCTGCTTTGCACTGATTTTATTCTTCCATATAGGCGGCATAATTATATTGCCCTAGGCCTTGTCAGATGGATAGGCGATGGCTTCTCTTTATAGGTTCAGTGCCGGTTACATCACGTGACTTTCGTAATGGACGAATTGGCAGTGAAGCAAGCTTTTCTCAGCTTCCTTCGGTTTCTCCCTGCTCATACCCATTCCGCCACTATTTCAGACCATCCCCTGATGAGTGATGTAGCCCTGATCAGGCAGCACACTGTCAAAACTCGCTCATTAAATCTGAGGCTTCTAGTTTGACCTTGCATTTACCTGGTTGCAGACTATTTTTTTTATTACTAGTGGGGTGGGACTAAGTTCCTTGTACTGCGGCCACTTCTGGCCTATTGTACCAGCCACAGATGATAGGTGAGGGTGATTGTAGAGAAATTGGTGGAATGAAGATTGGCAGGGGAAACCGAAGTACTCGGAGAAAATCTGCCCCAGCGCCACTTTGTCCACCACAAATCCCACTTGACCAGACCCAGAATCGAACCCGGGCCGCCGCAGTGGGAAGCCAGCGACTAACCGCTTCAGCTATGGCGCGGCCCTGGTTGCAGAGTAAGGAAGTTCTTTTTCTTTTAATTATGTTGGCTAATGTTTTATAGGCCTGTTTCTTAAATATCGAGCGGTGAGAGAAATTCAAGCCTAAAATTGCAGTTATATCGGTTTTATTCTTTTATTTTCTCTGATATGTAATTATTCCATATTTTTTATTATTATTACTGGGAAGAGATTGAGTCCACTTGGTACTGCGGCCACTTCTGGCCTATTGTACCAGCCCCAGATTTTAGATGAGGGTGATTGTGGAGAAATTGGTGGAATGAAGGTTGGCAGTGGAAACCAAAGTACTCGGAGCAATCCTGCCCCCCCCCCCCTGCCACTTTGTCCACGATAAATCCCACATCACCTGACCCAGGCTCGAACCTGGGCTGCCGCGGTAATTAGTCCCTAAGGTTAATGTAGTAATTAGCTAACATAGCCCGAATACGCAGAATTAGGTAAATATGGACGTCACCTCCAAGTTCTGAAATATATTTGGTAAGGTACTGATAATATCAGTAACCAAGAAAGTTGACTTACATGTATTCTACAGGTGCCTGGTTCGTGTCTGGGCCGGTACAGTGATTATCTTGAGGTTGTCGTGGTATTCCTGAGCTGCTCCACAAAAATTTGAGGGAAATATGTAAATTGGGTTATGACACCTTCTGCTTCACTTAACAAATCATCATTAATTATCAACGAATCTTTCGACACTCTATAGTCTGAGTTGTATGGTTTGAGGTTCTCACAGAGGTGGTTATGAAGAGTTCTACCTTTTTTGGATATATCGTCGTGTAGCCATCATTTAGGAGGAAGATGTCTCCTTCATTTTCAGGGTAGAAGAATAAGTCAAACAAGAAACCAGCGTGAACCAGGTAGCAAGCAGTAGTAGTCTGAGTTATTGATAGCGTCGTTAAATAAACAATGCAGCTGTGGTATATCTTGATGTACTATCCTGTCATTTGTCTCCATGGATTTGTGCGTTGCGCATGGTTCTGACGATAAACAGTGACTGTTTCCCTAACAGCATTAACCGGTTAGGCTTTGTAACGGAGACGTAACGTGTTTCCTGTGAGGTACGAACTGCATGTTTATATATCATTTAGAAGAAACTGAATTTTCAAAGGGTTAAGCTTTATTTCGTAGTCACACCACTTCTTGTGTAAGAGTAAACAGGCATAACAAATCTACACCTGTTGTATTTTGTCTCCTCTGCAAGAGAAATCCTATCACAGGGTTCTTTTAATATCTGCACTCACATTCCCATTAATTTCCAAGTACCTTAAATGTGTTTAGTAAGAATAATCCGATTATGAGTTTAAAGTCCGTGAACATTTCTACACGTAGAAGCCAGTACTCCGAAAATTCAGCCCTTAAAAAAAGTAAGGCCGCCTACAGAATGCAGAATCTAACGTATAATCGTGTTATGAAGTGTTGTAAACCCACATACACAGACAAACATAATTTTACTGGAATAAAATTAATTACTCTACAGCAGAACACGAATGTTTCTGCAAATAAAAAGGAAGGCATGTATTTACGATACAAACGTAACTAACCTTTGTGTTTCAAAGGACAGAGAAATACACATGAAAATACTAGCAAAAGACAGAGAAAAGCGTGGGTTACAAAATATTGGAACTTTCTGGAATTAGACAATAAAATGTGTCAACTGCAATTGCGTAGAGACTTACCACGTCTGTTACTTCCCGACAATTACGCATTTCACAAAATGTACAAATATATCAACATATTCTCTAAATGGCTGTAGTATTTGCCCTGTCATAAACATAAGCTACATAAATATATTTAAAACAATGTATACATACATGTTCAATAAGTTTAGGAAGTCCAGTTTCACACCCACACAAAACTCAGTAAAAATGAAACCTAGATATTTGTTTATGGTATATCTCGGTTTGCTGCTTCTCTCTTTCTGATTGCTTGACTCTCTTCAGCCCTGAAGATGAAGTGCGTTTCTCCGAAACGTCAGTAAACATCTACCATACTATATGGCATCACATCTCAGGAAATAATGTACTCCACAGTCACAGTTTCACTGCCAACGTTTTAATTCACATTTGATTATTTATTTATATCTACTTTCTGGAATAAATCATCGTTCTACAAGGTGTACATTTAAAAGAAAAAATCACTCACTAGACCAGACAAGTGAAATCAGAACTTATTCTCCCGCGTAATGGAGTCATGGTACTCTGTGTTTTAGTTCAAATTTACAAAAAGTATTTATGTTTATTCAACACGTATGGGGGAGATGAAATATACAAGATTTTGGTAGGAAAGAAACCTCTAGGAAAACCTAGACGTAGATGGGAGTATAATATTAAAATTATTCTTAGAGAGCTAGGATACGGTGATATGGAATGGTTGACCTGCTCAGGATAGAAACCAGTGGAAGACTCTTAACACGGTAATGAACCACCCGTTCAATAAATTATTGACAAATCCTTAAGTAGCTGCACGACTAAAAGCTTCTCAAGAAGGACTGTGCTCCATGCAGTTATGTCTCCTCTCTGAACTAAACTGCCCTTATACAGAGTGCTCCATTTAAAAGTCAACCGAAATAACAATCAGGAGCTAAGGAAAAGAAGAGAAATCAGAAGTATTCCTCCAGAGATCCAGACTCGCCCACTTCTGGCCTATTGTACCAGCCTCAGATGATAGGTGAGGGTGATTGTGGAGCAATTTGTGGAATGAAGAATGGCAGGGGAAACCGAAGTGCTCGGAGAAAACCTGTCCCAGCGCCACTTGGTTCACCACAAACCCCACTTGACCAGACCCGGGATCGAACCCGGGCCGCCACGGTGGGGAGCCAGCGACTAACCCCTTGAGCTATGGCGCGACCCTGCCCTCGTTATAGTCCAGTCAGTGTCACTCTGGCTGCTGCTGCTGTGCAGACGCTCTGCGGGCTCGAGGTCTCCATGACCAGAACGTGCTTTCCGTCCCGAACATTACTTCGCTTCCAAACGGCTTGCTTCTGTTCATGAAGCTTTCAGCAACCCGTACACAGAGACCGAAGTACTGACTAAGACAATACGGATGTCACCTGTAAGCTTGCATATAACGCTGTGCTTTTGGTTGTGATTCAAATGGTACATCCGCTACAATGGCCTTGAGTGTCGAGTCTCCCCATCACAACTGTTGCCTAAATGTTTTGTGAGAGCATTAAGAAATTTCTTACACAAAATAACATTCGTGCCCCAATGAGGTCATTGGATTTTTCAACTGACCAAATCCTTCCAGCCGCATTATGGCGCCTGGGTCGACTCAGCCTCTAACGGAAATGAGTACCAGGAATCTTCTTGGGGGTAAAGGGCGGCCGGCGCTTAAGGCTGACAACCTCACCGCCTTCTGTGAGCCGATGGTCTAGAAAACATGGAAGCCTTGACGTCTCACAGCCTTATGGGTCTCCAAGGCTGTTACAGGGACAGCTTTACCCCCCCCCCCCTTTTAGTGTACATGCTGTGCACTGTAGTTACAAGTGGAAGCGATAGAAACCGCCATATTATAGAAAAGGACTTACACGATAAAGGCCGTTTACGAGGACGAGCGAGTGAAAGAGGAATGGGGCATAACGACACTACGCCCAGCGGAAAGCCACCTGTGGCGTGCAGATCGCAACACTTCTGGGGTTCGAGGGTCTACATTCACTCTTCCATATAAGCATACTGCCGCTTCGACTATTTCCTTTTTATTAAGAGATTATCTGTGATGTGGCGTCGTGTAGTCTGATAGAAGTTGACTGACGTTTCGGAGGAACGTACTGCTTTCATCTTCTGGGTCGAAGAGTAATTCCGCTTGTAGGTTGCCTGGACTCTGCAGATAGAGTTATGGAACGTCAGTAAGCTTCCACCAGACTACACGTGTTCACATCTCAGAAGAGTGTACTCATGGTCACTGCCGTAAGAACCTGAAATCCTACCTTTGTAGTGTTCATTTGAATTGGTGTTGTTTTCCCTTCGTGTATACTACATGACAGAGACAAATATGAACGTCATATTTTATTCTTCCATTAAAAACTGGTGTCCAAGTAGTGCCTTAGGTATGCATTTGTGAGATTCTCTATTCGAATCTCGGCCTGGACAACGGTTATCCTCACTGAGAAAATTAGTGGTTGTCCTCAGCCCCTCCAGGCAATTGGAGAATAGTGTTACATTAAGTCGCTTCCTTCCAAATCATCTGCAATTCATCACTCATCCGTAATCCTACAATTATACCGCATGTACTATAGTAGAGATATCGAGGGTGTCGTAAATAGTAACACACACAAGAGACAGCTCAAAAACATATGCAACTGGAAAGAAACTTTACGTATTACAAGTTACCTTGAAAATATAGGGTACACACAAAAGAATTGTGCGGTTTCAAAAGTTAATACAAATTTTATTTCTCAACTTACACGGTCACAACGCACACCTTCAGAAGCGGCAACTCTCCAAGTTTCTCATGGGTTAATTACAAACCTTCAATGTGTGCACCCTGGCCCACACTACACACATCCACCCGGTAATCAAACTCATCCCAGACCCGGTGTAGCATGTCCGCTGTAATGGTCTGCAGCGCATGCGCTATCCGATCATGAAGTTCATGGATCGACGTGGCCAATGATGGTACATAAAAGCTGTCTTTAACGAACACCCAAAGAAAGAAATCGCACGGTGTAAGGTCTGGCGAACGGGGTGGCCAAGGGAGAAGGTTGTTTTCTCCATTTGCAGCAGAGTTTGATTACCGCGTGGATGTGTGTCGTGTGACCCAGGATGCACACAGTGAAGATTTGTAATTAACGCATGAGAAACTTGGAGAGTTGCCGCTTCTGACGGTGTGCGTTGTAACCGTGCAAGTTGAGAAATAAAATTTTTTATTAACTTTTGAAACCGCACAATTCTTTTGTGTATACCCTGTATTATAGAGCAGGCCCATACTTAGGTTTTTTTTTAGTTTCTTGGGGTGGGGTGAGAGTGAGTCTAATTGGCCTACTGTACCAGCCCTGGCTTAGATGATGATGAATGTGGAGCAGTCGGTGGCATGAGAATTAGCAAAGGAAACAGTATTCATACAAAACCTGCCCCAGTACCAAATTGTCCACCACAAATCCCACACGACCTGGCCTGGGCTCTAACAGGGGCCGCCGCGGCGGGAAGCCGGCGACTAACCTCGTGAGCTATGGCACGGCCGTAGGCTCATACTTAATACCATATATCCCTTTATTATGCGTATTTATGTTTATGTTTTCTATAGATCTCCATTTGACTGCTTTGAACTAAGTAGCCAATGGACAGAGTTTCCCTTGAGAATCTGCAGCAGTAGCTGCGCATTTAGTGACGAAATTCGCTGGATTATTCACAAGAGCCATATCATGAGGATCATGAGACAACTGATGCCAGTCCTCACCCTACCCTGCCTTATTACAAACTATTTCAATACAATTCTCCCATCGATTCCTACGCCATCAAAGCTGTCCCTTCAGGTTTTCCTATAAAATATTTGTATGCATTTCTCCATACTACAGAATTTAAATCGTATGCTGTTAAAATTCATTTCCGATATGTACAAGTTAATATTATTTTCTATTCGCTTAGTGGGGGGTGGAGTCCAACTGGGTCCACTCGGCACGGCGGCCACTGATTGGCTTATTGTAGCCTGCCCCGGGTGATTATGATGATGGAGAATTTGGTGGAATGAAGATTGGCAGGGGAAACCGAAGTACTCGGAGGAAATCCGCCCCAGCGCCACTTTGTCCACCACAAATTCCACTTTACCAGACCCGGAATCGAACCCGGGCGGCCGCGGTGGGAATCCAGCGACTAACTGCTTGAGCTACGGCGCGGCCTTACAAGTTAATAAATAGGACGGTAGCGTAAAATAAGTTTTGAAGTAATTAAAATTGTTTATCTTTAGTTAACCCCATTATATTTTACTATTATATTATTCAACACTTCATTTCATATACGTTACTGAGAAACATGGAAGTAACACAAAATGACCTTAACAACTAAAATTCTCCTTCTTTAGCTAACGACTATTCAGTCTAACATACGAACAGTATAACACATGGTTTAACGGTGCACTTCTATAGGTTACGACATAGGGTGTCACAGTACATACATTTGTAAATGTAACCTAAGTGTCCACACATACGACATAAGCCTACTTCTCGGAACGACGCCATATTCAGAGCAACGTAACCCGAGTTACCGCCAAAATCTAAAGAGAACAGATGTATGGTTGCTACAGGAAGCGTTGCAATGCAAGTCTCATCACAAAAGAAATGCGCAATTTCACAGGATAATGCATATTATTCTGTACTCACCTCATTATCTCTCTCTTACATGCTGTTCCAGAGTCTCAGCAGTATCCACTACACACACTATGACATTCTTTCTGTTCACGGTTTGTTGCCCACTAAAACACACACATGAAACCGAACACACTCACACGAGAAGCGACGCGAACTGATTAAAATTACGCAACGAATATAGTCCGTGAAGCAGGTGGCTTGGTCCTCCCTCTACCATCCCTCAATTGCCCGGCTGTCTCCATGAAACATGACACTGACCTATCTGATCTGCTTCTGAAGTGACAACACCTTGCCAGTGCATTACGCTGGAACTCATATCAATGCGAGCCAGCCAGCAAACACTGGGCATTACAGAGTATGAAACTAGTAGCAAGCGGGGTCCAAGAAGCAGCCAATGTCATGAAGGTTTACAGCATAACAAGACTCCCTTTTTCCCCAAGGGAGTAAGATGGTACGGGCGTCCAGCTAGCCGTCTACCATACAAATATGTGGTGCTTAATCATACACAAGGAATTCATACATTTGCTTTATTTAATTCAAATTTTCATTCAGTTTTCAGTAAGTTTCTGAATTTAAGAAACCACGGCTTGTTACAGGGATAGCTTTATTTCACTTACTTAGATGGAAGATCTGCCCACTGTAAATCCTCCATCTTCATAGGAAGATTGGAGTGCAGAATGAATATAGGCTGCGTATGCATATGTTCCGAATGTGAATCGAACCAAGGATCACAGTTCACGAGCGGTAGGAAACAACAATACACTTAAACCGAGAGGCTGGTGTATTTCGGCGTAATAAGCAAATAAAACCTGCCTAATCTTGGAACTTCAACTTCTGACGAAATTAATTATTCTTACCCAGAAAATTTCAGGCATTTATAACAATATAACTTAACTTTCTTGAATGGTAAGGGGCGTTTACAGTAAGCACGTCAAACTAGTAGATCGGTTCTTTGCGTTTATGTACTCGTATTTTTAAGTCCAAATTTTTCAGGTTGGAGAAAACTGCATAATAAGGAGCCTCATAACATGTACGCTTCTCCAAGTATAATTAGAATGATCAAGTCAATGAGGATGAGATAGGCAGGGTATGTAGCACGAATGAGGGAGACGAGGATTGCATATAGGATATTGGTGGAAAAGCCGGAAGGAAGGAGACCACTGGGAAGACCAAGGCGTAGGTCGGTGGACAATATTAAAATGAATCTCAGAGAGATAGGATGGGATGGTATGGATTGGATTGATCTGGCTCAGGATAGGGACCGATGGAGGGCTCTTGCGAACACGGTAATGAACCTTTGGGTTCCATAAAATGCTGTGAACTTCTTGAGTAGCTGCACATTTGGTAGTTTCTTATAAAGGGCTCACCTCCAAGAGTGAGTGAAATTTTCTGAGCATTGGCAATACTTTCCTTGTGTTGAAAACATATTGCGGCGTGCCACCAGAAAGCCGGAATGGTTGAGGAGATCAGAGTTGATTTCCTAGGCAACGACCAGCGTTCCCGCTACAACGCTACACCCGAAACGCATCCATTGCTATACAGCGTCTAACAACCTAACAGTGGAGTATCCACCGGTACACACGAACTGTTGAAGCAACGTTTCGATAGCGGCGAGCGCAATGAACCCTTCGAGATGGGATTCCCTGTCGAGTCCGTGTGGAAGTTATAAGAGTCCACCTGCGACAGAGTTGCTACTGCATGCTTCTCATGCAGCCCTCCCGATTTAAATTCATCAAAATTACGGTCCCTTGCTGTCAAAATTACCAAAATTATACACGTAAACTCTAATTTTTTAAATTAAAAGCTCCGCGGCCCCTCTCTCTCAACTCTCTCAAGTCGTTGCTTCTAATCATCTTAACGCCTACACTTTCACTTTACTCTTACCAGAAGGACGAGCGGGCAAAGCCTGGGAACCTTCTTATAATCGATGCTCTTTCTTTCTTTCTTTCTCTCTCTCTCACACAGTGAGACGAGTGCACAAATCTGAGACAGTAATTTATGGTCTCGAGTACCAAGGGACTCGGACCCTGGAAAGACTGCGCTTACAAGTGCCAGCAGCATATACAAAAGAAGGACCCGTCCTCTCGTCAGAGAGGGCGCCCCACAAAAAGAAGACCGTAATTGCCAAACAGTATTATACATCTGGTCATGAGCCCCAGGTGGGGCTCGACACCAAGACTTAGTGACTGACTGACCGTCAGTCGAATGTGACTTTGACTTTGACTTGAGACAAGTGCAGTTTGTAGATGACCTTAGAAGAGTAGTCAGTCTTACGTTGGCTTCGAGGCAATAATTGTGATTATGAATATTTGTACTTGTAAGTGTAGAGGAGATTAGCCGATAAACATATTCGCTAAACCCGAGACCTGCGTGAAGTTATTTGTAGCGTTACATAGGAAACACGCGTCAATATATTTTGTGCAAGGACTGCACGCCACTGAACGACAGCAGAAAGGTAACGCCACTAAGCCTGATACCTTCTGCAGTTTCCCCTGGATGCTCGTAAACGCTAAAGCAAGCGACCGCGTTCAATAAACTTGGACATTTCCGAAGTACTGCAGTATATATAGCTACCTTTCCGCTTGAAGTTGCCCTTACACATCGCACTTCCGGATGCTTGAAACACAGACGCACAGCCTATGCATTCTAAGTTTGAAATATTCCCATAACAGTCAATTTTGCACTTATTTAATTCGGTTAGATAGGTATTCAGTTGGTATATTATTAGACCTTTTGTACAAAGCAGACCGCCTCTGTGGTCAAGTGGTCACAGTTTCTGGTTACAGATCCAGAGGTTTCAGGTTTGATTCCCGGCGCTACCAGATTTTATCTTAGAAGTAGTGGGTCTAGAACGGGGTTCACTCAGTCTCGTGATGATAATTGAGGAGCTATTTCAAGTAAATAGCGGCTCTGTTCTATAAAACCGAGATTAACGGACGTGGGAATCCGTTGCGCTGACTACGTCACACCCTCTATCCGCAAAAGTTGACACTAACTTCGCCGACAACGGCAGTCGCTCGCTCGGTCGGTATAGTTCGTTTGCGGACTGCAGACACGGAGTTTCTTTGTTTTTGTATGAAGCAAAATGAATCGTCGTGTAAAAGTTATGTCTGTCCCTCTGTTACACAGCGTCTGTGTCTGAACTCTCGGACATATTTTAATAAAATTCTGAACGGACAAATTTTACTAAAAGTTGTCAGAATTTCTTAATTTCAGCAATATTTATCCATAAAAATCAAAATTTACATAAAGCCATAAATGGAGTCTAAATTTCTATAAACCGTTTCATAGATCTTGTTGGAATTACATACAAGAAACTACTACGAAAATTGGGAGACATGTCGGTATAGCGACGGGATAAGAGCTGAATGGCCAAGGTTCGATTCCCGTCAGGAATAAGATTTCTTCTCTTCTCCAGAGCGACCAGACCGGCTCTGGGGCCCACCCAGCCTCCTATCCAATGGGTACCGGTGTCATTACTGTTACTGTGTAGTGTATAGTATGCCTATTTTTCTATTAATATTAATTTATATAATTGTAGTTGTATTTGGATTGTATGCTCTGTGTGTAGTGTGTCCTTTATTTTTTGTGTAGTTTTGTGTGCTATGTTTTGTTTGAGTGTTGTGTGCTATTTTGTGTGATGTGTGTTATTTGTGTGTTGTGTCTTACAGTACCACTGCCACGGGGTAAAAAGCGATTTGCAATTAAATTATATAATAAGGTAAAGGTAAAGTTGCGGAGAAGTTCATGGAGGTAGGCCTAGGCCTACTGGGGCTGTAGTGCCAAGGGGGAAAAAAGAGGTATAGTTGTCCTTGTGCTTAGCTAATTAAGCACTACGCCATGAAGACGTACGGGAGAGTGGATGTACACGTATAGATCCACATTTTCTTGACCTCGGCACTAGCTGGAGGTGAGTGGTCAGCTTCACGAAAGCTTTACCTTAGGGAACGGACACCCGATACCCAATGTATATGAGATTGGGTGGACTCCAGATCCGGTGTGGAAGATACGGAGACGTGAAAATTCTTGACCCTACCGGGACTCCAGCCCTTAGCCAGTTGCTATACCGACTGAGCTATCCCGGCTCTTCGTTTTGTTCATTCAAAACACATAATAATAATAATAATTTCCCTCGGCTGTAAAACGGCAAGGATGTGAGGCTGACCACTCACCACCTTACAGTGTCGAGGTCAAGAATGGTGGAGTTATACCTCCACTCTCCCATATGCCTCCATCGCATAGTGTTTAATTAACAAAGCACAGAGACCACCTTGCCTTTTCTTACGTTTAATACGAAAATTATTAGCCAGATCAGATTTTCAGCCATAGTGATAAAGACTATTTGATATAATGTATGCATCTAATGAAATTCGATACGACGAAGTTTCACCCAAGCCTATTGGGAAATTCTGATTTTCTGTCACATTGACCAATGAAAATTATAATTTACATAGAGTCATAAAAGGGCGTTTCCTCATATCTCAAAAACTGTTTTATGCATTCTGCTGAAAATTTTCCATGAAACGTTGTCGTGTTATTCTCATTTTCAACCATATTGATTCAGTAAAAGGCAAAGTTTAGTTTACATCAGCCCGTAAATAGATATTGTCATGTACACCATTAAACGTTCCAGAGATTGAATTCAAATTCGAGTTGCGATGCTTCCATTAAATTTTACAATCTATTCCACTGAAAGCTGTTCGGCAATTCTCATTTCAAGGCATGTTAATTGATAATAAGGCCTAGTTTATATATGGACTTCTTAATGTATCCAATAAATTCTTTCATAGATTTTGTTGGAATTTCATATGAGATATTTCCATAAAAGTTTATGGAAAATTCCGATTTTCAGTTATATTAATGCATAACATGATCTAGCTCATATAACCACTGCAGCAGAAGCGATATCTTTAAATAACACGTTGGTATACAGGACAATAACACTAATATATTGTGACATGTGACATGTGACATTGTGACACGTCACAATATTATATGAAATAGTTCAAGAACATGAGATAAAATGACATAAAATGTCTAGAGTCCAATTTTATTTGACTTTAAAGTATACGAAACTATGTAAGTTTTGAGGTTTTCACGGCGATGACTATGAAGAAAGTCGTCTTCTGGGTTTAGGCACCGTGTATTCTTCGTTTTGGCCGACGTTTCGGAGGAACGTAGCGCCTCCATCTTCAGAGCAGTTGAATGGCTTGGAATGCAGAGAGCAGAGAAGACGACTTTCTTTATATGAAACTAGTTCAAAATTCATAAATTCAAGAGAAAGAATAATTTACGAGAAATTGAAAACTGAATACAGGATATGGTTTCAGTGTCTCCCAAACAGCTCTGCTAAAAAGTATGAGATTATTTCTAACAGATGAAATATGAGCTGGATATGATGTATGTTATACGTAAACGTCAGGCCACTAATCCAGCCGGTAGGCATTTTGAGAATTTATTGCTATGTCGATCCACATAACGTAGCGTACAAATCCTGGGATACTGGAATTTTCAGAAGCAAGGTTTCTGTATGCTCTTTCTGTCTTATAAGAGGTTATACTACACGTGAACAAAAAAATAAGAACCGAAAATAATATTAGTAAAAGTAGAATATGAGGTTCTAACAGCAATATCTGCTTCTTCTGCTGGCGCTACAGTCCAGTATGGGCCTTGCCTCTTGCACGATTGCTCTCCATGGGCCCCGATCCTGCGACTATCGTCTCCAGTTTCTAAGATCCATTGTCTTCAGATCTTCTTTAACTGAATTCAGGCATCTGACAGCGGGTCTGCCTACACGTCGAGTGCCCTCTGGTTTATGTAGAGTTGACTTCCTGCAATGGTTTTGCTCCTGCGTTCTAAAGTACTGCCCCAGTCGTCTCAGCAGCCCTAAGATCACTTTCACTGCATGTTAATATGGCCACAAATTCTTCTTTCGAAGAATAGGAACATATTTTCATCTTCTATATTTAGGGGCCAGCTTTCACTTCCATTGGCAAGTATAGAACTTACAGCCGTATATTCCTCCGAAACTTCGGTTGACTTTCAACGGACCACATGGAGTTATATCTCGGAAGAAAGAACTCTTCAGCGTCAGTAAATAACAATGATTCAAGAGCAACTGTGTAACATGTGGAAGCATCAACAAAACGTTTCAGTTAGGAATGGCAATCCTAGTCTGTTCTACTTGTATATTAAGGTTACCGGAAACTGCATCCCTACAAAACGATCCTCTCCCTTAGCTTATACGCTTACACTTGTTTGTCAATAGCACCTCGCGATAGCAGTAAACAATAGACATGAATTACCTTATGGGCAATATAGGTATTAATAGTTCATGGATCTATTATGCTGGAGTCCAATGCAATCATTGGGGCGCGCAGTAGCGTAGTTGGTTGAGGCACTATGCTACAAGACAAAAGGTCGTGGGATCGAATCCCGATGAGCTCATTGGATTTTTCAATTGACCTGATCGTTCCAGCCGCACTATGGCCTTGGAGACGACTCACAGAAATGAGTACCAGGGATTTTCCTGTGTGGGTAAATGGGCGGCCGGAGCGCGATCCTGACTTTACCGCCATCTATGAGCCGACTGTCTAGAAGATGTGGAAGCCTCGACCGCTCACAGCCCTATGGGCCTTCACGGCCTATTACATGGACAGCTTTACCTCTAGCGATGGAATCAAATCACGTGCGCCCTGCCGAAACTGAGAAATTGCCTGTCACCGCCGAATGCACATTCACATCTTTTAAGGGCCGAAAGATTCAATATCCATACAGTGTCAAGGACGTGTACACAATAAAGCATGACTTCGCAATGCGGCTTACGTTCCTACACGGCAAATGAACTGAGTCCGTTAGAACAAGACAGAAACATGCATTTAGAAAATGCTAACAAAACAAGGCAAAGTTATCCCTGTAACAAGGCCGTGGAGGGCCACAGGATTGTGAGACGTTTAGGCTCCCACATTTTCTAGACATCGGCTCACAGATGGTGGTGAGGTTGTCAGCTTTACGCGCCGGCCGCCCTTTACTTCCCAGGAAGATCCCTGGTTCTCATTTCTGCTAGAGGCTGAGTCGACCCCAGGGCCATAGTGCGGTTGGAAGGATTAGGTAAATTTAAAAATCCAGTGACCTCATTGGGAATCGAATACGCGTGACCGTCCGGTTTGTAGCATACTGTCTCAACCAAGTGAATGATCAGTTTCATGCTCTGGCCAATTTCACCCCTGAATCATTTTAAGTTGGTTATTTAATGATGCTGTTAATATTGAGAATATATAGTGTCGATGATAACTAATTAACTAGCTCTGAGGAGACGAGTCCTTCTCGAGAAGCCGCCAGAGGCTCAGCTTGCTCAAGGATTTTCCAACATTTCATGGTCCCCGAAGGTTGACTATAGCGTACACAAGAGCCCTCCACTGAGAGCCCTATCCTGAGCGAGACCAATCCAGTCCACAGTGCTCCATTTTATTTCTCTAATATCAATTTTAATATTATTCTCCACCTACGTTTACGTCTTCCTAGTGATCTCTTTCCTTCTGACTTTCCCACAAAAATCCTATGTGCATTCCTATTCTGTCATAACCAAGCTACATGCCCTGCCCATCTCATCCTCCTTGACTTGTTCATTCTAATTATAGCAGCGACGATGACAGGAAAACTAGTAAATATAGAGCAGCTAGTAGAATGAAAATTGGCAGGAAAATCGAAGTACTCAGGCAAGACGGGCCCCACAGCCACTTTTGTTCATCATAGATCCCATAGTGCCTTACCTGAGATTGAGCCCGAGCTACCGTGATGGTACATATGCCCTTCTTCAATTGAATTTTACAATTGTGACTGTTGTTATTGGGTTGGAGGGAGGGGGTGGGAAAGGGATCGGTGCCCCACACTGGGTAGGGGAAGCCAACCCGGTCTATTGTCAACCTTATAATCAATTACGTCATTGCCGAGAAACAATGGTGCCACGTGATTAATCGTACAACAAGTGAACGCTGTCGAGGGATTCGTCCCGCCACGCCATGCCACGGGCGCAGGGGCAACAGATGTTCCTCCCCATTAATCAGCCGGCAACCTCAGTCGGTGAAGGACTTTGCAGATATTACACATAACGGACAGCTTCCGGGATTCCTGCTCTACAGAGAGAGAAATCATTGGACACGGAGCCAAGGTTTCCTGTATTTACAAGTTCTCGTTGACGCCGGCACCTCTTAGTACTGACGCTGTTCAGAGACAGACGTCAAGATCTGGTGGGCATGGTACAAAAACGTGATGCTGAGATCTGAGCTTCTTACGGCGGCAGATGTTAAAATTGCGGGCTTCTGGGTTGCAACGCTGTGTACTTCAGTACATAAGTAACTACCCTGCATATAGAAGAGCAGGTCTTGGTATTTATATTCCGAATTACATATTGAGAACAGGGTGATGAGGAGAATATTTGGACCGAAGTGACAGGAGGTTGGAGAAAACTGCATAATGAGGAGCTTCATAAATTGTACACTTCTCCAAGTATAATTAGAATGATGGGCAGGGAATGTAGCACGGATGGGGGAGAAGACTAATGCATATAGGACATTGGTGGGAAAGGCAGATGGAAAGAGACCACTGGTAAGACCAAAGCGTAAGGGGGTGGACAATATTAAAATGGATCTCAGAGACATAGGATGGCATGGTATGGATTTGATTGATCTGGCTCAGGATATGGACCAGTGGAGGGCTCTTGTGAGCACGGTAAATAACCTTCAGGTTACATAAAATGCTGAAAAGTTCTTGAGTAGCTGCACAATTGGCGGTTTCTCAAGAAGGGCTAAGCTCCATGAGTGAGTGAGTTACGTATTAAAATAGTTCTTAGAGAAATAAGAGAAAGTGTTACGGATTGGATTGATCTGGCTCAGGATGGGGACCATTGGAGGGCTCCTGTGAACACGGTAATGAATCTTCGGGTTTCGTAAGATGTTGGGAACTTCTTGAGTAGCTGCAGAACTGGCGGCTTCTCGAGAAGGGCTCAGCTCCATGCAGTCAATTGGTTACTTCTTCCCCCCCCCCCTTGGCACTACAGCCCCAGTGGGCCTAGGCCTACCTCCATGAACTTCTCCCAGTTGGTTACTTCTACACGTAGCGAATTATACTCCTGTCATATCTCAGAAGACTGAATTCTTATTACTCACTCGCTGAATCTATAGGACACTCCGAAATAGTCTGGTTGCCTTGTAAGTACGTATGACAGTGTTCAGTGAGAGCATTCGACATTTTTTTTGGGGGGGGGGATCATGTATTGGTAATATTTTAAAGTTGTATTCCCGTGGGGTTTCGATATAGCCCGAACTACGGAGAAAAGAAATACAGAAGAAATTTCTGATAAAAAGAAGCCATTTGAAGAACCAACTAAATTGTATAACAGTGTTACCCTATCCATGTGCATCTACTTTGCCGCTTTCATTAGACAGACACGTCACTATAAGCAAGAATAAAGTTTGTGAGGAAAATTGGTTGCGTTGTGACGGTAGAATATAAAAAAAGGTTTTAATTACGTGACTGATTCTCGTCAAACTTTGTACAGTGCAACCTAGAACTTCGAACACAACCCGTTCCAGGAAACGGTTCAATTTTTAAGCTGTTGGACTTTCGAGTTAAATTTCCCCATTTGAAATAATGGAAATTGAATTAATCCGTTCCAGACTGCCAAAATTTACCCAACAAAACCATTTTAAGTGCCTATTTCAAAAGATCATATTGGTAAATAATGATAATAAATATATATTTAATTTAAAAAATCGAATGTTTTTATATATAATAGCACATACATAAAAATATTGTATAATAATCCAACAATAATAATAGTAGGAGGGATATTACTGTTCAGTGTAAGGTAAATTACACTTCTTTCACCTGGAATCCACTAGTAGAGAGTTGTGGTTCGTTAATATTACCTCTACTTCATTTTTATTTGGAGAGAAACCTGCCTAATGACATTTGTTTTTGTATAGTTTTTAAAAATTTCCTAAAATGTTGCTTTACATTGTCATTAAACAGGTTCACACTTCTCTTCACAACTGCGATATTGGGGTGCCACTATTCTACAAGGCGTGACGACCACGTGACCACCATGTGATTCTTTGCTCGATTTGCGAGTTTTTGTTTGAGTTTCAAAACTTGACTCTCCTCGAATTTTTGTTCGAGTTTCAAGTAGTTCGAACATCAAACCATTCGAAGTTCGAGGGTCCACTGTATTATGGACGAGCAATTTCGATATTAGTCCGGTCCAGGTAACTTCACTTCAGCGCATAACCGAATTCATAAGAGTATTTTCTGAATAGTGTAATTGATTCTGAAAACATGAACGACGTATGATAACTGCATAAGAATTGTCACGTGCAAATTCCGTTAAATTAAACCCTTCGAATCTCCAAGTTCATTTAAATAATATTTCAAAATTGAAGTCCTACAGCACAGAAAATACATTCATCTTCATTTCAAAGATTCATTGGTTAGTGCTGTATAGGGAAATCATCGCTGTTTATTCTGTGAATCGAGGGGAGGGGGAGGTATGGACTGGTTCAGTGGAAGGCTCACGTGAATATGGCAATGAACTTTTGGGCTCCGTAAATTCTTGAGTAGCTGTTGGCTTCTCACGAAGGATTCAACTCCATGGAGTTATCATATGAAATTCACTCTGATGACAACATTCAGATTATTATTGTTAAAGTGAGTGGTATATACTGTATATATCAGTGTACTTAAGGGTTAATTCACTTTAAGAAACTCTTCACTTTAGCGCCTAATTTAATATTTAAGTGAAATTTTCGAGCCTGAAAATTGTTGAAGAAAGCAGTCTTCTGGGATTTGGCACCGTGTATATGTGGTGTTAACCGACGTTTCGGAGGAACGTATCGCCTCCATCTTCAGGGTAGAAGAAAAAATATAAGAAATCTGCAAGCGAAGAGACCGTGAGAACCGGTAAAAGCAGACTGCTTTCTTCATAGTCACCGCCGTGAAAGCCTCAAATCTTACACTGAAAATTGTTATGTAACTTGATACATGGCTCGAGTCTGGGGAGAATTTAACGTCTGGGCAGACTGAAAGCTGAAGCAGATCTAAAGTGTCAAATTGCCTTTTAAGGCGCCTAACAATGAGGACACGTGACCTTTATTACATGCGCAAAGTTCAAAAATCCTTTAGTGACACATCTATAATTAATCATTGCTCTTGGAGTATCAGCTTTGTCAAATATACGACACAATGTTAATGAAGGAAGCAGTTTCGCAAGGTTCCCTCCAGTGACAGCTTGAACACCCCACCCCCATTTACCTTTTTATACGTGTTTAATTACTGAAGTTTGCGTGGCTTCTAAAGCGATGACAAATGGCTCGCGACGGAGCACACTCTCACAGGACAAAGTGATTTTAAGCAGCGATTCATGAATCTTTAAGGCATGCAGGATTCTGGCAGTCAGTGTCTATCGCCCAGGAAAGACTGGTGAACACAAACATGACCCTCATTTTCGGCCGTGGGGTTAAAAGTGTACCTGATTTCTTGCCTCCTTTCCTGGTTCTTAACGTTCGCTAATTCGTCTGTTCTTTGCTCCTTTCCTATCTTCTTCCTTTTCTTTTCTTTCCTTTTCTATGTACTTCTTTCCCTCGTCTTTCCTTTTCTCACTTTTTCCTACTCTCTGTCTATCTTTCTGTCTTCTTTCCTTCCTTCATTCTTTATATTTCAGAGTTCTTCCTTTCTTTTTCTCTCACTCCTTCCTGTAACGCTTCCTTTTTTCTATCCAACATTCTTTCTTTCTTTCGTAATTTACAGCCTTCCTTTTTCTTCTCTTCTTTCTATCGTTCATTCTTTCATGCTCTCTTAATTCCCACCTTCCTTTCTTCCTCCATTGTTACATATTTTCCTCTCTTTCTTACCCAAACATCTTACCCCTTCCTTCTTTCGTTCACACAATATTCCACTTGTTCTCCTTCCATTCCCTCATTATTCACCATTTCCTTCCTTCTTTCACATTTTCTCCATTTTTTATTTTTTTCTTCCCGGAATCTTTTCCCTTTCTTCTTTATTTGCTGTTTCCTTCATCTTTCCTTTCTTTCTTCATTAAATCTTTTATCCCTTCCTTCCTACTGCCGTATGCTGCTTCGTTTATCATTTCTTCCCATTATTCTCTTCTTCATTCCATGTTTAGTTTCATTCTTCCTTATTTATTTCTCCATCTCTTCTTACGTACGCCTAAAATCCTTCCCATGAGAAGCGACGAGACGATCACGAAATGTGAGTTGCGAAAAATACGACAGGAGTTGTTGTGGCATATGCCAAAGTTATATAGCAGCACGTGCCTAGAGAAACCGACGAACGCCACAACCAACATAAATTGTATAATTACTCTTTAGTAGAACAACTTCCTCAAAATCTAACCTTACATAAACCAGTTCAAAGATGTCAAAATAAATAAATATGTCTCAGTAATCCGTGTCATCTGACACTTTTTTTCCCCCTTGGCACTACAGCCCCAGTGGGCCTAGGCCTACCTCCATGAACTTCTCCGTTCACTTCGGTTTTTCTAGATCTTACACATTCGGTAGGACTCCTTGGGCGGAGGATCAGTTCGTCGCAAGGCCTCTACATGTACACACACAAACTAAACATCCATGACCTGAGTGGAATTCGAACCCACGATCCCGGTTTCCAAGCGAGCGAAGACAGTACGTGCCTTAGACCGCTCGGCTACCGTGACCGGCGCCATCTGCCACTTACGAAAGGTAAATCGGAAACTGAGACCATCATCATCAGCATTCCCCGGAACAATCCGCTCGAACTAAATTCGTTACGAGACACTCAGGGAAAGGGGGGAGTTCGGTGAAATAGGACGGCTCGCATTCTACCGGAAGATAAACAGGATTTAGTAGCAACGCTAATAATGAATATTATCAACGACTTTCCGATTCAGCTGCTTGTGTGTTCATTCAGTAATCAATTCTGATTCTGCAGCCACTTAATTAGAATCACTCCGACTCTGTAACCTCCTGTAAATATAATTAAAAGTTGTCTACTGCAATATTTGTTCCCTTGTGGAAATTCGTTTTCATTTCAGTTCTGACTCCGCCAAATGGAAGGGCCGGAGCGACTGCTCACACGAAACCAACGGCCTCCCAGAGCCCCAGGGGTTTCAGGGGCGCCTCAGTCTCCGAAACGTTGTTTTTCAGATCATCTTTCTTCATTTTCATTAAAGAAACAGTAATGTATGTTGCTCTTGGTGCGATCTAAACATAAAACACTTTAAAAATAACGACACCAACCACAATGTTCGTTTCAGCATCTGGAACTTTCGTATAATTGATCAATATTGATATTTCCAGTTTGATGTTCTTAAAAATTCTCTTCGGTTCGTGTGATAGACTATAATTTCGATATTTGACAAAATTACGTTCAATCAAATGAGTACAAATGAATAGGACATATAACTACAAATTAAGATATAAATAAACTCAATGGTTTTAGCCCACAAGCGAACTATACTGACCGAGCGACCGCCGCTTGTCGGCGAAGTTAGTGCCAGCTTTAGCGGATAGAGGGTGTCGCGTGGTGAGCGTAACGAATCCCCAATGCCGTTAATTTCGGCTTTCTAGACCGGACAAATTAAGATGTATTACATTACTATTGTTATTTTTCTACGACGTCCAGACCGGCTCTGAGGCCCACCAAGCCTCCTATACAATGGGTATGGGGGCTTTTCGCCGGGGATAAATCTGCCGGGGCATGAATCTGACCACTCACCTCCTTCTAGTGTCGAGGTCAAGAATGGTGGAGCTATACATCCATTCCCTCTGATATCTTCATAGCATAGTATTTTATTAATTAAACACTGTTACAGCTTTACCCTTTTCTACACTATAATTTTTACCTGATATTTTGTATGGATGCAAATATTCGTTTCTATCAAAAACCAAGGACCAGGGAGTGGCATTCCAGCTTCGTATGCGAGAGTTCTTGGATTCAAGTATCAACCTGCAGACCGACTAGCATGAATGAGCTCTTTCATGATTGTCCTCAGTCCCTCAAGTTATATGCCGACAAAACCTCAAATTAGGTCACGACCGTTTCCTTTCATATCTTTCTCAATTCATTATTTACTTATCATCCTACCATTCAGTGCTATAGTCCTAACGTCAGAGGAACCGATAGAGTTGCTAAATGAAGTTTGGTCCCTTGTCAAATTAAATTTATTTAAATGAACGAACACAGATTGGATGCTTGGGCACTGGACAACATTTGCACTTAAAGTAAGTAAGTAACATTACACTGACACAAGAAGTTCTTGGAAGAACTAATCGCCTACTTTGTTTAGATACTAAACGGACCCCATATAAAACGACGCCTTGAAAATTCCTAGTTGCCGCGAGAACGTCAATACCGAGTCGTTGCCTACCAACGATAGGGGGATACGCAGACAGACCGGCAAGACCTCCTTTAATAAGACATGGACCGCAGAGATAACGACGCTTCCAAAAATTCTTCTATTTTTGCTTGTGTATTCGTTGCCGCAGTAACGTTATTACCGGGCCGTTGCCTAGCAACAACACGGGAATACACATAATGACACACACACGTAGACTGACGGGAGAGAGATGAGCTCAGGTGTCATGCTGTACATAGCAAATTTCATTGAGATGGTTCAGGCATTCAAAAGTTAATAGTTAGGACACACAGACATACAGACGGTAGGGAGATCGCATAAGCCTAATTTATGCGTTATAATAGCAAACAGGAGCAAGAGAGCTCAGTCGGTATAGCAACGGGCTACGTGCTATGGGCTAGACGGTCAGGGTTCGAATCCCGTCAGTGTCAACGTTTTCATTCTTTCCCCAAGGTCCAGAAAGACTGTCTTCTTGGAATATTGGTCAATTAATTAAGCACACGGACAGTTTTACATTCATCCCCGCTCTCATTTGCTCCACAGCCCCCTTGAGCCCTGGCCTCTGATTTTTCAGGTTCATGGCCATTTTACAGACTGTGGAACTCCCTGGACAAGTGATCAGCTCATCGCAAGGCCTCTGCCTGAACAAAAGACGAAACAAACACGGAATAAACTCATACACATACCAAGCATCCATGCCTTGTGTGGGATTCGAACCCACGATTCCAGCTTCCGAGTGAGCGAAGAATGCACATGCCTTAGACCTCTCGGCTACCGTTACCGGCTGCTTTACCTTGCCTTGTATAAACTTGTGCTCTTCACAGAGGTGATAAAACTGAAGACGGCATGGATGAAACAAATATCACGTGTTGGAATAAGAACTAGAATAATATTGGTCGGAAAACCTGAAGAAATGAAACCACTTACTAGATATAGACGTGGATGGGATGATAATATTAAAATGGAGTTTAATTAAATAGGATGAAAAATGTAAACTGGACTTTTATGTGGGAAAAATATTATATAACAGGCCTTGTAATCTCTCGTGAAAAAAATATTGTATATTGAAATTTTGGATTTATAAAGGACATTTAATTTGTTTACAAGTTAAGCGACTGTTAGCTTCTCAAGAAGGTTCTGTTGCTTGGAGTTACTTGGACGGTTCTGACAAATAGATTTTTCGTAAAGAAATAACTTTCCTCATATCCGAGCTAGTTGGATACAAG